>NC_091543.1:1125000-1425000 GCF_030788295.1 Drosophila virilis
AAACAATTGTATTTATTTGTACAATTATTTGGAATTGTTTAACTTCCTTCAGACAATACAAATTGGTCCGTTCGCAGCAAAAGTTGCTGGCGTTTTGCGAGTCGTACAAGCTGAATGAAAACAAGAAAGTTAGTTTTGGTCGAAACGCACACACCGACCCGCGACTACCCTAACCGCAGAACGTGAAGCAAATGCTGGCAATTAAAAAAAAAAATGTTAAGAGTACTTATCAACTGTTCACATTTAGTTTTGTGTATTTCACTCTAATCAATTGTTGTTGTCTCGCACAAACAATATTAAATAGTTGATAGGCCAGCGGCTGTGCATTTAGCAACAATAACAAAACATCTGCTGCCATAGCAATTGAATGTGAGAGAGCGAGCGAGAGAGTGATGTTAGGAGCATGCGCTCGCTGCGTTAACATTTGCCCAACAGCTGTTAGGCAGCTGTTATCGATTGGCACGTGGCGCTCCCTGTTAAGCGAGCAGGCAATAACATTTATCGAACGACAACTGTTATCGAACGGCATTTGGCGCGCCAAGTGGGCAAATTCAAATAGTAGGCGTGTAAATTGTAAGGCATTTGGAACGTATGCGAGAACATGCTCAGTATTTAGCGTGTTACACAATCAGTCGCACGAAACAAATGCTTGTCATCAAATATATATATATATATATTTATATACACAACTGAAAAAGTATTGAACAGAACATACAAAATAGAAACTAATCAAGATGTTGCGCATACCAGGCATGCCCCTACTGCCGGGCACTCTCTTCCGTGAAGTAAGTACCAACTAATCAAATATCTTTATCTTTCTTCTCTTTATATCTTATCTGCTTATCTGCTTATCCGACCAATCGATAGGTTAATAAAGTGTACTATCCAAAATCGCAAACGTTGCTCAACTTTCGTGGCATACCGATGCTCAGCGATCGCCAGCATCCGATGCCCGTGGATCCTGCCGGTGCTGTTGTCGACATTAGCTGCCCGCCGGCAACTGCGCATGCGCTATATCCGCCCCGTTCGGGGCCACGCCTACCGCCGTGGCTGGCCTACGACAAGAAGGTGCTCAGCTTTCGCGCCTATTTCAAACAGACACTGCAGGAAAACTTCCACGCCCCGTATATGGTGCGGCATGTGAAAATCTATTACTATCTGGAGGACGGAACGCTCGAGATACACGAACCGAAGGTCGAGAACTCGGGCATTGTGCAGGGCTGTGTTCTGCATCGACAGCGTGTGCCCAAGCCGCCGCCCTGCGAGAACGAATCGCTCTCCATAATCGATCTCAACGTGGATAAGACGGTGCTGATCTTTGATCGCAACTATCACATTGTCGACTGCGATCGCTTCACGCGCAATTTTCTCAACAAGCGCGGCATTGTGGTGCCGGATCCGGTGATGGCCGCCATGTGAGTGGGAATCCATATATAGATATATGTATATATTCATTTGAACCATTTTGCAGCGATCCTGCCGAGGCAGTGCGCAAACGTGGCCAGGCACGCGCCAGCAATCCGCCGGAGAAGCGTCATCCGTTTGCCCAGTTTCTCAAGTACGATCGCCAGATACTCAAGTTCCAAGCCTACTGGGACGATCGCACCGACATGGGCGATGTGCGCAAGCTCGAGGTCTGCTACTATCTGGCGGATGACACCATCGAGGTGAAGGAGGCTCACATACGCAACTCGGGACGCGACGGACCGACCGTCTTTCTCAAGCGCGGACGCTTGCAGCGCGTAAATAATCCCGATCACTGATCACCCGTTCACTCGATCACACTCAATCACTTTCTTCGCAGGAGTTCGATGGGATGCTGTTGCCGGGCCAGCAGACGCCCGTGACGCTGCTGAATGTGCTCGGCTCCTCCCGGAATGTGCGCTACTGCATCGATCCGCTCAATCTGGGCAGCAAGGAGATTCTATATTATAGTCAACGCGATTTGCAAATCGGCAGCGTGCTCAACGTATACGGCCGGGCGGTGGTCATCACCGACATGGATCCGTTTACCAAGCAATATTATCGAGATCATTACGGTATCGCTGAGTTTACGCCAATTCCGATGCCGACCCGATCGGATGTGTGCAAGCCGTACGACAAGTCTGGACGCATGCTGCCGCCGTTTAATGGCTGGGGCAGCTATGAGGACTCCGCCGGTAATTGCATGTCCATTGTGATCAAGCGGCCCAAAACGGATTTCCGGAAATTCATCAAATTCGATCGCTATGTGCTGCGCTTCGGCGCCAAGATGCTCTCCACCATACGGGAGAACTGCGAACGGATTTTCGTGATCAGCTACTATATGAGCGACGATACCATGCAGGTGCAAGAGATAGCGGTGCGCAATTCCGGTTTCCTGGGCGGCGTATTCATGAAACGGACGCGTGTCCTCATGCCCGGCCAGGAGAAGTTCTCGTGCAAACAGCCGCAGTATTATAGGCCGTGCAATTTCTTTATTGGCGGCACCATGTCCATCAAGGATTTCATTTTCCATCTGGTATCCGCAGATGAGTTCACATTGATGTACATGGAACATCATCCGGAACAGTTTCCACACTGCAACATCGAGCTCATCCTGGAGAAGGTGCGTAAGGCCCTGGAGCCGCGCATGGCACAGTTTGTCTCAACCTGTGTGCCCGACTGCACGGATCTGGAGAAGAAAATGGAGAAGCGCACCGTTTTCGTGTCATTCGAGAGCCTGAAGGGCGCCTTGGTTGCACTGATGGGCAACACGATCAGCGATCATGAGATCATCTCGCTGTGCCGTCACTTTTCCGGGGAACAGGCGCCGCCGAATGCTTGCGCCCGGGACAAGGTGCGTGCCTCGGCCCATTTGGAGATCAAGCGTTCGCTGTGGAATGGCCGGGATGAGCTGATGGAGCACTTCCATCACATCAATCCGACCAATAAGCCATTCCTGCCGGAGGCCCAGGTGCGCTCCACGCTGCGCGGTTTTCGCATGCCCTTCACCCTCGAGCTGATCGATAACATATTGTCTGTGCTGAATCGCAACGATTGCGATGATATCGAAGTGTGCGACCTGATGAACTTCATCGATGTATCCTGCACCAAGGGCTGCGATATGCCGCCCATCAACTATGCCTTCGAGCTGTGCCCCAAGCTGCCATTCCAGTACAAGGGACGCGTTGTGGACTTTGGCTGCTTCCTCAAAGCCCTCAATCTGCCCCTCAACCTGCCCAGCAGCAATGCCCAGCCGACCAATATGATCGGCGATGCCCGAATATTGCCACCCTCAGACATAGCCGATTGTTGAACCGATCTTCGATCCTCGATCCGTGATCCTTGATCCTTGTTCTGTGATCCTCGATCTCTGATCCTCGATCAACACGCTGCTCAGTGAAGGGAGGCCGACTAATGTGTTCTCGTCTCAATTTAATATGTTATGCAGTTACACATTCCAGCTATAGTCGTAGTTAGATCGAAATTTCTTGTGCCACATGCATCGACTTTAGCGGACAATCTCAGACATTAGGAACTATCGTGGTGTAGCGTACGTAGAATATACCCAGAGAAAACACAAGCATCAGACGTCCAAATATATTTTAAATACCGACAAAAAAAAAAACAATATGTAAAAACAAATTAATAAAAGCGTATAGAAGTTAGAATTTAAGCATCTATCGTTGTGAACTCCCTTGGAATATTACTCCACACGAAATCCTGAGCGGAAATGCCTGGCCAATAGGCTAGAGGTTAAATACTGCCATGATCTTAAGGTAGGCTATCTTAGTCCTCCAAATGAAATGCTTTCTTACGAATTCCTCAGCTAATCATCTTTGCTTTGTAGTTTTCAGTTCAAATACCTCGATCCATAACTGGGCAATGCCTAGTCGGAGCTGCGGTTTAGGCCATTCCTAGCAGGTAAACATTCTTTCTACGTTTCCAAGAAACTACGCATGAAAACCTTTCCTCAATGGTGACTACCAAAGTTAAACCACTTGCCTTTAAATCTTTTAGCTACTTTGGGTAACATCCTTTTTCCATATTCCTAAGGAATAAGCTTGGGAGAAAGCGCTCTTCAGTTATTGATGATAGGAAATCTTTGGCTAGGCAATCGGGTAAGTCTTATGCTGTACTTAGTTGGGCATAACCAGCCTGTCCTAAGATCCTAAGGCTTTAGGGTATCTGTAGTGGTCCTGTTTGTATAATCCTAGCTCATTCTCTCGACGACCCATATCTAATATGACTCAGGGTAGAAGTCTCCACGAGCCTACTCAAGCCCCTTCCCAGTTCCGTAAATAATTCGCTTTGCAAATTGGGTTTTGCAATAAAAAAAAACTAGGATATTTTAATTAAATAATAGCTTACAATACGAAAAATTGTCGCATATCAAGGGGGGCAGGATGGGGAGAATCCATTTGATGTTGTCAAAAATGCAGCTAGTCGTATTTTTTTCTTTAGCCATAATGTGTTTAAAAGCTATTAAACATTTATTACTTTTACATCAGTTTATGCTTAAGAAATGTCGGAAAGAGTTAAGAGTTAAAGTTGTTTTTTTTTTTTTTTTTTTTTTTTTTTGTTTGCTTTTGCCTTGCCCCAAAGTGGATTTGAATTTTCATTGTTTAGTTAGATAAGTTAGCAACTTGTCTTAATTATTTCGGGTATATATATATATATTTATTGAAAGCCAAATGAGTTTACAAAAATTTTACTGAATAACTGTTTAAATTAAAATTGGTCGCATATACACATATATATATATTTTTTTTTAGTTTTCATTGCGATTGGCTTAAGTACTGCACTTAAAATTAATTAAACATTTAAAACAGATTAAAAAAAAAAAAAAGAATTTGGTTTATCAAAAGTGAAAAATCAAAAATCATACCGTGAGATGTGCTAAACTAAAGGATATCCAGATAAAATATATAAATGAAATAATAGTAGAAAAGAACAAAAAAAAAAAAGTACACTACAATTGAAAGCCGAAGGTGATTATTTATATTGTTGCTCTTGCTCTTGTTGTTGTTGTAGCTGCTGCAGTTTGTGTTATTTATTTATATTTTTTTTTTTTTGGGGAAAATGTTAATCAGCGCCATATTATTTACTATATCGAGTATGTGCATTTAATTTAAATTTAAATTTTGTGTTTATTGTTACAAATGGGTATATAGGATAATGCAAATGTGATTACAATCGAAATGTAGTGAAGTCGTGAGATTAGGCGATTCATCATCAAAGTTAAGCGGGCCCCCAAAAGTTGTTTCGCTGGGCTGGACAGTTGTTGTTGTTCTTGTTGTTGCATCGTGTCAACTCGTTACTCGTTGCTCGTCACTGGCTACTCGTCACACGTCGCTTGCAACTCGTTACTAGCTACTTGCTACTCGTTACTCGCTACTTGTCACCCACTTGTCGTTAGTCGCTACTCGTCCCTCGCTACATGTCACTCACTACGCGTTACTCGCAATTCGTCACTCGCCACTTGCCACTCGCTACTTGCAACTCGCTAAATGTCACTAGCTACTTGCTACTCGGTACTCGCCACTCGTCACTGATTTGATTTGCTTGTCCTGCCATTCCGAACCATGCGCTTTTACAATTTTGGCTAACCCCTAATCCACAAACTGATGCTGCTGCTGCTGCTTAGATCTCATCGATATCTATCTCGTCGCCATCCTCTTCGTCCATGGCGTTCTTCTTGTTGACAGCGGCAACGGCGGCACTGACAGCGGCTACCTTAAGGGGTTCGACCCGAGCACGATCATCATATTCGATTTCCACATCCGAATCACCGCCAGCATTATTGTCCTCGTCAGACGAGGAGTCCTCCTCCTCGGCATCCTTGAGCCATTGGACAAACGGTTCCACTCTCTCGTGTATTTCGGTCGCAATCTTCTTCGAAACATGACGCTTGCTCACCTTTTGGGCCCATTCCAGTATCACCTTCTCGTCGAGTATGTCCAAGTCATAAAAGATCTTAAAGATGCCGGCCACCTTGCTCATCAGCGTGTTAGCATGCAGCTCCACGGTCTGCTCGATGCCGCCAATCAGATAGCGCTGACCCTTCGGATTGTTATGGGTGAAGCGCAGCAGTAGAATGCGATTCTTGCGCACATCGTGTATGATGTTCTCCGTGAAGAGCAGTTCGGCCAGCACCAGCGGCGCCTTGTTCACAATATCCAATCGCTCGGCCTCAATCAGCAGCTCCTTGTGCGTGGGCACATCATCCAGCTGCTTATTGTCGCGCTTGTTCTTCACCAGCTCATAGAAGATGTCGATACGTTCCTTTTCTGTCTTGTCGTAGTCATCCGAAATGGTCATACCCTTTGCGCCATCGGTCAGGTCCTGCAAACGTGCACGGATCGCTTCCTGTAAATGCAAAAACAAATGTTGAAATACAAACGAAATTCCATGTTAACTACAACAGTCTCTCGCCAATAGAAACACACACACGGTAAAAGGCATGTTAACAAGCTGTTAAGCAAAGATTATTAGATTCAAATTAGCCCCTTTGTACTCATATACGAGTATGTCATACAAATTTTACTTACGTTAATATAGCATAATTAAAGCAGCTTTAGAAACTGCAAGAATAAAAACAAATAGCAAGCTGACAAACAGCTATTGCTAATTGATAACAGAAATGTGATACCAGCCAAGTTTAAGCTGGTATTATATCTGTTAATGCTAAAATACTTTTATGTTTAGCTGATATTACAGCTGTTAATGCTACATAATTTTCATGTTAAGCGTGTATTGCAGCTGTTAGTGCTAAAATACTGTTATGTTAAGGTCGCATACACTGTTAGGCAATCCCTTTGCGCTGTTAAGCTGTTAACTGTTAAGCAACTCTTAATGATAGGCAATGTTAACAGAATGTTTATTTTGGTTAGACTGAGCTTTATCTATGTGGTTAATTTTAGTCGAAGCCCATAGCTCACCTTGGAAACATCAACGCTCCAGCCGCCATCGTCATCGTCCTCGGTAATGCTCTTCTCCGGTATGGCGGCGCTGATCTCGGCCTCGGTCTGGCTGGCATGATTGGTGCCATTGCCGCCATCTGATTCGCCGCCGGAATTGTTGGCCATTGAGTTGTTGGACATGGAACCATCAGAATTCTCGTTCTTCTGCTTCTGGACACGCTTGGAACGCTTGCCCTCGGTCAGGGAGGAGCCCTGTGCGGCCGGATTCAATGATGGTGGATTCTTCACAATGTACGTGTTGACTTTATGGTTGACCTTGAGCAGACCATGAAAGCCACAGGCCTTGCACGATTGCGAGATGGTCTGGTTCTTGGCCGAGACGGTCAAATTGGTCTCCGGATTATCGCATTCGGGACACAGCACAAATTTGCGTATGAAGCCATCGAGCAGATCCTGCAGCTTGTTAACATCATGCGACCCATTCACAATGAAACGTTCGTTCTGCGATTCAAAAGGAAAACATATGTTAATATGAAATTATATAAGGGTAAATTAGCTAGGACTAAGGTGGAAGCTACTTATCGATGCATGGAAACGAGAAAATGGGTGGAAAGCAATTGAGTGTGATATGTAATAGGATCGGTTTGTTGTACCTTATGATCGAACTGCGTTTGGGCGCCCAGTTCACAGCCAAAGTACTTGGTCGGATAGGTGGCCGGGCGGCCGATGGCGCGCGCCACTTCGGCCATGTTGACCAGGACCGTTTTGATGCCGTTGCCCTTGCCCTCGACCTTGGCCTGTAGACGCGGCATCTTGTAGCGATAGAAGATGTCCGTTACGCTGCGGTTCACATTGACGGTCGCCATTTTGCAGCTGTACAGTTAATGCCTTTTCCGGTTCCGTTGATGCTTGTTGCCTGATTTGATTTGATTGGTTTTGTTTTGATTTTGTTGTTTCTATGTTTTCCTCCTCCAGTTGACTTTAACCGTGGATGGATGTGTGTGTGCTGGCGGCGATTGGGAGAGGGTTAGGTTAAGGGGGGCGGGGGATACTCTTTCAGCGATCCGGGAGTGAAAGGATCGATCGGTTAATTCCAATTGTCTATGGTGGTTTGTGCGGCTGGCAGCGCCAATTTGTTGACTTTAGCGGCTAACTTGCAGTTGCTTTGCGCCTCGTTTCCGTTCATTAAATTTGCTTTTGGCTCAACCTGCTCTTCTTTTGGATCGCTTTGATCTCTGTCTCTCTATCTCTCTCGCTCTTTCCCTCTCTCTCTCTCTCTTTCTCTCTCTCTTTTCTCTCTCTCTCTATCTATCTCTCTCTATCACTGAAACGGGGACGAGTCTTATAGAGAATCAGCTAGTTGTTGTGGTTATGCTTGCTGCTGTTGGCTGTTGCCGCCAATTCCGTTTCCGCTTCGGATTTCGACTGCAAATTCACTTCCACTGGGCATCGACTCGTGCATCCAAAACGTGGGCAACACAGTTAGCAGTTTTTTCTGTATGTTTTGTTTATGATTTGGGAACCTCTTTGTATAGAGTTTCTCTGGGTTTCCAGTCTTCCTCCACTCCTCCACGTCTCTAAGCGGATTTGGATTTGTGGTTTTTTTTTTGCCTATGTTTTTATCTTAATGTTTTTTTTTTTTTTTTTTGTTTTCTGTATAGTTGTGATTCTTTCTGCCGTCTCCTATCCCCTTCTATTCGTTTGTAGTGCGGGCTTTACTGTATAGTATATGCTGTCTATATATCTGGCATAGTCTTAGCTATTGGTGTTTTTTTTTTTGTTGGTTTTTTTTTGTTTTTGATTTTTTTGGATTTTTGTGTTTTTTTTTTTTGTTGTATGTTTAATAAAAAACTATTGGAACGGTACAATGGTTGGCTCACGTGTACCTGAACGGCTGTAACTTCCGATGTCTGTTACTTGAAGTCCTGCAAAATGCAGAAAATACCATCGATTAGTGTGATAAGAGCTGTAACAGTGTTTAACAGCTTAAGCTGTTAGCTTATCAGATTTAAGCTAACATTTGGAGCACCAGCTGTTAGTGCGCAACAGTTTAATGTTAACAGTACAGTACACAAACTGTAGTTAACAGCGCTGATGTTAAGTGGGAGCACAAAATAACATATGTTAAGTTAATTTCAATATGCGACAACAAATATTAACACTATGGCTATGTTATCTGTAGTTTAACATGATTATGTTAACTGAAGCTTTAGATGATTCACGCTAAGACTAAATTCATAAGCCGGCCTGGGCTGCGTATCCCGGCTCCCTTAGGCAACTTATTTATCGTGAACTAAAACGTTTAAGTATATTTACGTTTAGTATAGAGAGGCGAATGGACTGTAGCTAACAGCAATGTGTTTTACAGACAAGACAAATGTTAAGGCGCGTGTTAAATTAGTTTTAAAGCTGTCTTCCAGCTTATGTTAAATGCATTTCTCATTAATATGGCGAAGTGTGACTTGCAACAGACAAGCGCTGTAAAAACGCAATGTTAGGTGAATTTCAACTTGATTTATATGCTAATTTCAGGCATAATTGCGTGCTTAAAGTGTTCAAGGCAAACACACACGCACAGATACAGCTACTAATCAATAGCAGCTGCGCGTCCTGTGTGCACGTGTGACCTATTTCACAGAGCCGTGACCGCCAAGCGTAATTAGATGGGACATACTTACTATATAGTATAATATAGACTATAGCTTACCGATGACTTATAGTTCGCCTCTTTGAATTCATGCACAGTTCGAAGCCTTTACTCCGTTTTTGTGGAATTGGAGGTGCGCCTTTTTTTGCTGGTGTTTCTGCAAATATTCAAAGAAAATCGATTAGTATATGAAGGCAGATGTGTCTAATACAAGAAGCTGGATCGATCAGAATGTAAGATGCATGTATATATATTTATATATATATATATATATATATATATACTTGGTGTCGACCTGTTGGCTTACCCACATAGGTATACAGTTAGGCCAGCTTTCGGAACGGTGCATAGCAAGTAAACATTGGTAACCCACTTCGACACAAATAAGGACACTGGACAACTGGACAAATCGCAATTGTTGCTGTTTGCTGATTGAATCTTGCTTGATCTTCGATTTGTTTGGATGTTGGTGGGATTGTTATAGGTTGGGGGGGGGGGATGGATGATGTTAGGGGCTAGAACGATCGATCGGTTGCTCGCTCTTACGCCAGCCTTTCAATGCCGCCTCATCGAGAGCTTAACGAACTGCTAGCATCGGCTCCCTCTTCTTCTTTTTATACGCAGTAATTTTGAAGCAAAGCTTAACCAAAAGTTAGACCACATCAAAAATATTGTTAACGCTTCGCTATCTAGTCGAAATGTATATAAATAAATATATATATATATATATATATGGCTATATATATATATATAAATATATATATATATATAAATATATATATATATATGTTTTATATATAATAATATTTGAATAAAGTTATCTTGATTTCACGGCCAATTTGAATTGCATTTGCATTTGCATTTCTTGTTCATCAACGGGCAAGAGAGACAGAGAGAAGTATGTGCCAGTCACTGCAAGTTTGAGATTTACACTGAGAATTTCGCTGTTTATATATCGAATAATTTCAAAATTGAATGCCTGGAATGAGTTTTCTATAGCTGCTACTCTCAACCAAGCCTCTTAATGACAGCTTTGTCAAAAATCTGATTATTTCTTACAAAAATAAAATGAAAACACAGTGCCTAATCGATTCAACGGCAAAAATGTTCCTACTCCAAAAAAAAAATAGAAATATAAAATATATACATTTCACCTCTCAAATGCACATGGTTAAAATATACAAGTGTTTATACTTGCAGAGAATAGTTAATTTTATATCGAGAAAGTTGAAATTGCTCAACTAAACGCGGAGCTATTCGATCAGCCAGACACAGGCGAGTCGAATTAACAGCAAATGTTACACTGGATCTTCCATATGTGAACTTAACAGCAGCATAGTTGCATTCCTTAACTATTCTGTTATTTGAGCAATAGCAATCTTTCGCTATGTTAATTAACAGTTAACGAAACTAAAATTGTTTCAATTGATATCACTTTACCAACTTCTTTGGACTATTTCCACAGTTGAACAATATTTGAAAAATTTGTTAGTTTTGAAATTCCAAAACAGCTCAACAGTAGCCGAGACGCGCTCTTTAACTACTCTGTTAGCCGATTATTGAAGAACTGATTGAAGCAACTAAGCAACGAAGAAGAGTGCAACACGAGCAAGAACGGAAACTCACCACAGAGCTGCTCGGCTCTCTCGCTCTATGTAAATGTAGGAGTCGGGGAGGGTGTGGGTGTTGGGTGGTTGAGTGGTTGGTGGAAAAGGGTTTCAACTGTTGTGTGTTGAAAAACTGTGAACTCACCGCTGAGGCTGAGGTCATAGGTAATGGCCACAGTATGTCGCTGGATGGTTAAATCGCACAGCATATGATGCAGCTCGCTTTTATGATTCGTTGTCACGAGCAGGAGCTGAACGAGCGCGGCCAGAAATTGCAATGGCAATGGCAACGTCCACGTCAACGTCAACGACAACTTCGATTGCTTGGGCGGCGTCAGGTTGATGTCGTTTACCCAGGCAGTTGGCACACACACCACAGTGGCTAACAGGATCTTTTTCTTGTTAACAGTTCTGTTTGCACTCTCTGCAAATCTGTTAATGTTATTCTTGCAGTTACAGTGGGTCACACTGTTACTGGCACGATTACGGTTACGGTAACGGTTATGTTTACGTTTACGGTTACTGTTATTACTGCTGTTATTGTTGCTGTTGGCTGCAATTGTTTTCGTTATGTTCTGTTTTTGATATGCCAGCGATTTGAAGTTGTTGGTTATTTGTATGCAATTGGTATCGTTATCGTTATCGATGTTGTTATCGGTATCGGTATCGGTATCGTCACGTTGCAAGCGACACGTTGACATCAACGTTAGATCGGTCCGACGGGGCAACACGAAATTAGGAAAATAACAACGATAAAGAGTAGTTGGCATTAATGGACAAAATAAATAACACCAAGATTCAACACACGTGTCAAAGCGTGTGCCAATGGTGGGAAAGAGACAACAAACAACGAAAAAAAAAAAAAAAAACACGACAAAGTGTTTTGTGTGTGTGTGTGTGCGCGTGTGTGTGTGCGCGCGAGCGAATGCGAGGCCCCGAGTTCGACCTCGACCTGAACAATACCCTTTAATCGATCTGAACGATCAATTCTGTTGTTGTTGCTGTAGTTCTTTTAGTTCTTGAAGGATGCTGTTGTGCTGCTGCTGCTGCTGCTGCTGCCGCTTCGTCGATATCGATAAATTGGTTTATCGTTATGCGTTTCATCGATGGTTTTTTGATAATTCGCGCCGTGTGTCCCGTGTGTTTTACTCTTAACTGTGTATTTTCTGCTCTTCTGCTGATTTATTGGACCAAATTTGGTGTGTCACATTTGAAAAACTATATATATAATAAATGATGCTATGCAATTGAATTGATTGGAAAAAATATGAAAACTCAATGTAAACCAAACCAAAATCGAAACTCAAATACATATGGCATATACATATATCTGGCAAACGCACACACAAACACACACATGTATATATATATATATATATATATATATTAAATGAAAGGCAGCAACAATTACAACAACAACAGCTAGGACTCCATTTCACACACACACACACACACACACACAGCTAGTCGCTCGAAAAATCCAATAATTACAATGCCAATTGGCACGGACAACGGTCTTTATTTCTCTTGTGCCAAATTTTCGACTACGTCTATTTGGGGGCGTGGCGATTAGATATATATATATAATATATAATTGTTGCAGCTGCTTTAAATACAATTTTATGCTGGTTTTCCCAGACAAAATGCGTGGAAAATTTTTCACGTAACGCGAACAAGTTGTGGGAAAAGAAAAGTCGAAAACTTGCTCGATGGGCTTAACGCTGACGAATAAACTGGCTGACTGACTGACTGACTGACTGTTGACTCGGCGATGCTGAGAGAGCACAAGTCCTGCAAGTGCCTGTCACTGTGTGTGTGTGTGTGTGTGACATGCTCCTGGCGGGGATGGAACATAGCACACACGAGCAGCAGCAGCAGCTCCGGCTTGACTGCGCATGTGCCATGGCCCTGCAACAACAAAACAGATGTTTGAAAGAAACCCACCAACCCACCACCTGCCCACACACACACACACACTAAAATTAAATGCAACTCTGCGGCGCATTTGAGGTCAATTTAAGCATATGTTAGGCGCCAGCGAAGCGACGTATTTGCAAATTATGTTTTTTTTTTCCAATTTGTTTTTGTTTTTTTTTTGGGTCAGCCGCAAAGTAGGCAGCAACAAAACGCTCAAGAAAACAAACGAAAAATAGCCGAAATGTCAGCAGCAGAAACAATAACAGCGCAACAACAGCGTAACTGCAGGTCACGCAATGTGCAACGTGACGAACTGAGAGAGACAGAGAGAGCGCGAGAGAGAGTGAGTGAGAGGGGCGGGGAGGGGGAGTGAGAGCAAAAGAGCGTGGGCGCACGCAATGTAAACTGCAAAAGACGTGCGTGCGTGCAAGCGAGAACGAAAGCCTCAGCAACAGCAACAGCGAAAGCTGCTGTTGCTGCACTCTGAACAGCTGCGAGCGAGAGAGAGAGAGAGAGAGGGAGACGGCAGGCGATAAAACGTGACTGCGCTGCTGGCTGCTGCTGCTGCACTGTAAACAGCTGAGAGCAAGAGAGCAGCATTTCTGTGGAAGCTGAGCGTGTCACTTGCAGTACAAATAAATGAACTGGAGCTGAACTTGCAATTGGCAGGCACTGCTCAACCCTTGTATACCCTGGAAACACGCGCACGCAAGTAATCAATAGTATTATTTTGCATGATTTATGAATTGCTATGAATTGATTTTGGGAGAGTCGAAATGTAAGAAATGCTTTTGAATGAAAATATGTGACAAATTTGAACATAAGTTAATTGAAATTTTGCTAAATGCAAATCTATAAACTTATATAAATATTAGGATAATATACTATCATTATATCTTCTAAAATTCTAAACGCGGGCCACTGGTTTGAACCGGCAACTGAACCAGCGATTTCTCTTTGCTAACAAACAAATACTGAGACGCACAAATAGTTATGTATATTAATTTCTGGAATGATTTAACGTAGTTTATCTTCATAATTTGGTAGAAACTTGCCTGAAAAAATATCTTCAATCGATTTATGGGCTCTTCTCTTTGCATTTTAAGCTAATTGTTGTTGTTTAATTTGAAGTCTTAAGTCTTCACAAATTCGCAGTCAATTATGAACAATTTAGGGATTTTTGTCGAAATCTCAGAAATTCTAAAGAGATTTGTTTAAAAACTTTAGTTTGAAATGCGTCAATGGGCAATTAAATTAAAGAAATTTGTTAAAGGGATTCCCATTTGGGGCATCAATAGACAAGACTTTAATGAAGCACAAGTAACTAGGGGGGGGGGGGGGGGGGGGGGGCTCTCTCTTTGCCACGCGTTGCCCTTTAACTATGTATTGAATAAGCATGAAGAGTCTTTTGCTTTTTATTTCTCTTCATTTCTAGAATCGCATGACAAATGCAATTTGCGATGGCAAAATAAATTTACACACGTATAATATACAGCTTTTATGTGTAACTATATCTATATATGTATATGTATATGTATATGTATATGTATATATATATAAATATATATGTATATATGATTGTGCACATTAATGAGCAATTGTTGGAGCAGATTTCTCGTTATCGCGCGTTTCTTTTTGCGAGATTGAAGGCGAATCGTGTATCGTATATATTCAATTAAAATGAAATCAAAGATACTTAATTATATTGCCTTACAGAATTTCACGGAAATCAATTAATTTTCCTTAACAAGTGCAAATGCAACAACAAGAAGAAGAAGCAGCATCATCCACGGCGAATGCAACCCCAGTCGCATAATTCGAGAAAATCTTTGCGGATTTACGTCGACAAATGTGGCTGGGGGTTCGTTTTGCGTAAACAGATGTCGCTGCGTGGGCAGGAGGGGGAAGGTGAGAGGGGGAAGGTTGCCGCGTGCCTCGCCTTTTCCTTTTTTTTTTTTTTTTTTTTTTTAGCAGCAACAACAACAACAAACGTTAGGTAAGTGCGTCAATAAAATATGTTGCACAACGTGACAACGCAACAAAACGTTGCCAGAAGCTACGAAGAAAAAGTAGCTTTAAATAGGTTTTAAATTATCCAAAACTCTTGAGTTTACAGCGAAAAAGTAGCTAGAAATCGCTTTAAAATGATCAATTATTCTTAAAGACACAAAGAAAAAGTAGCTAGAAATAGCTCCAAAAATACAACTAGAAATAGCTTTAAAATGATCCAAAATTCTTAGAATGAAAAAGTAGCCAGAAATAGCTTTAAAATATCTTCAAAGATTTAGTTGCAAAACAACTAAATCTAGCTTTAAACAAGCCGACAAGGGAATACCCTAAATACTCTTCTACCAACAATCAATAGTTATAAAAGAAAAATGACTTGATTTGATTTCAATTTAGTAGCTACATGTCAAGTTTTGTGAATCCAGCACAGATTTGCTCAGAAATCACGTTATCGATAACGATTTTTATCGATTGCTCGCAAATGTAGCAAGTTATCGACTAAGGGAAACCAACTCGTACTCAACTAAGTCTCTAGCTCTCTCATAGTTTCTGAGATCCTTGCATTCAAACATTCGAACGGACAAGTAGAGGGATAGACTAATAGACGGCCTGGATCGACTCGTCTATTCCTGCTGATCAGGAATATAGTATATATGCTTCCCTTCTTTGCACAAATACAGTGAACCCTTCTTTTTTTACGCATTTCCATTGGGTTGAGGCTATAAAAACTAGGAAAAATAAGGCGTCTCGCTGAACGCGACAAAGAAACAAAGGGAGGGGCAGCAACTTGAACAACAAGTGGCACAGCCTGTTAACTGGCAACAGAAAGTGAAAGACATAAACACAATTGAAATGCCTCAAGGTGTACCGTGAAACCTGGCTAAAGCAAACGTCTACATTTCTGTGCCTTTTTTTTGTGGCCAAGGGGAATTGTAAGCTTGAAATAAAACGAATTTACGTTCTTTCATAACTATTCAAAAAATCAAAATAAAAACGTTTTCAACCGATTTCTCTAGTAACTAGTATGTTATATAAAGTACATAAGATATTGCCTAGCACAGTGAAACTCGTAAATGCAAAAATCTTTACACAGGATAGACTACTGAGCCTATGGCAGCAATAATATTACGATACTTATAATATCCTCTGCCCTCCAACAATTATCGCAACGCTACAAGTTGATTTCATGTCAATTTGCTGATCTGTCCGTTGTTAGAGGCTCTACTGTATTTAAACGCAGGCAGTTTGTTAATTGTCCGTTCTGGTGCTCTGCGCATTTAGGTTGGTTTCACTGTGCGAACACAAGAAATGCCGAATAGATCGCAAGCGAATGCGACCTAGAGCGAGGGATTTGCAGTCGAAAACTGTGGCATGTGCTGATGATACCCTCGGCGCGGCGCGTGCTGTGCGGGGCTGTTCGACCAATGCCATAAACTGGTTTTTTTTTTTCTTCTTCACTTTTATCAGTGCTTTTGTTATTGTTTTGAGTGCGCGCTTGCAAAATGGCAAACAAGAAACAGAAGACGAAAAAAAAAAACCCACAAAGCGAAATAAACAAAAACAAGTTGGATTTGAAGTACCCAAGTACTGCTGAACTACATAGATATCCTGTACGAAATAGAGTTTCACGAAGCATACAAAATAAACAAACAATAGCATCTCTATCGAAAGTGCATGACTAGTAGATACTCTAGACTCCATATGACATTCAGATATGCACATCTGTAATATATTCTAGATCAAATCCGATATAAATTAGTTTCAAGTCAGCCAGATCTGTATTCATGCAATTTTAATGGGTATTAAAGCCAAAATAGTCTGCTATAAAATTCAAATGGAATTGGTAGCCAAACTGGCCATTTAGAAGGGTGCCGCGGCATGGCGAGGGTGTGGGAGGAGGGGGCGAGGGGACAGGGCCATTTCGAGCAAAATATAATAATAACAATTGCGGTTGGTTCCACTCCGAACATACGATTAACAGCGCGCTGTTAATTAACAGTAGCAAAAAAAATGTATGTCTGTGTGTGTGTGTGTGTCAATCGGTTACGGCATGCGAACATTAAGCTTAACAGACTACAACAACAGTAACACACACGCACACACACATATATATATATATATATAGAGAGAGACAGGCCTGTGTGCGTGTGTGGGAGAAGAAATGAAAGAAATGTACACGTCGCATGATAATGATGTTCACGTTCATGATCTTCAATTGCGTAGGCGATGCGCAAGAAAAGACTGGAACATTTTTCTATTATTGTTGCTGGAAAATGCCACAGATTTCGTTTGGCTCATTAAACAGAAAATATATATGTACATATAAAAGAAAATTTGTAAAACAAATATGAAAGAGGCTTTCTAATTAAAATGAAATAAAGCCTGCAAGTGCAGCACACACGCCCACACACACACACACACACACACACGCACACAGTTGATGTTTATAAATAGTTCCAGCATATGCCAAGGCGAATAAAAACCTTGAGCCATGCGATCGAGATAAATATATATAAGCAAATAGTTCCGATTACGGAATCAAGTGCAGTATACAGATAAACATATGTTATATATATATATATGGAAAATTCCAGGTATAAGCATCTGATAGTCGTATGCTTGTACTATAAAGTAAATAGGGTTTGAATCAATTTAAATTCGCCATAAATTGACTTTTGTTCGGGCAACAAAAGGAGGAGGCAGCTGTCATAAGTAAAGAGCCCAGATTAAGGCGAAGCTACAGTGATGGCAAAACTAGTAGGTATGCCTCTTAGCAGTTTATAAGATTCAAAAAGGAATTCCATTTCGTTGTAATTTATATATATAGATATTAATCATTTTTTGATTAGCAATTAAAACTTAAAGACAATACTTTGTTTTGGGCCCTGCTTGATCCTGATTGACACTTTGCTCCGTTAGCTGGTCTAAGCAAGCCCTTAGCAGAGGACGTGCCTGTTCAGACAGACTTGCATAACTTAATTTACTATACTTGGCTTAACAATATAATAGTCGGTATTAATAATAGTATATGGATGTGTGTGTATATATACATGCATCTCGTGTGCTGGGGCCAATTGAAGGTACTTACCACTTAATCTTTCAAAAGTCATATAAGATATTATGTTTCCCCTGCTTGGGGTGCGCAATGCAATCTCACGAATTAGATAAGGAAGTGTATGAAGAAAATCTTCTCTCCTCTCAACACACGTTTCAAATTCTCAACGTTTCGATTTGAGGCTTTTGGGTCTCTCTGTCTCTCTCTCTCTCTTTCGTCCACACAGATGCCTGCTCGCTTTTGTTTTGATTGGGTTCGATGATATATAAAAATATATATACGATGATATATATATATATATTGAAAGGTTTATATATGCTGGTTAAACGTTATTGTTTATTGTGCCTTTGTTTTTCTTCTTTCTTTTTTTTTGCCACGTGAGAATTTTCCGCAACTGTAAATAATCGGTTCGCGTTTTGCGATGGCCGCTGGCAGCGCTAAACCACGCGAATTGCTTTTGGTTAATTGTTGTTGTTTGCTTGTGCAGCTGCTGCAAAGACTCTGCAATGAAATTGAAATATATGTATATTATATACTTGTTTGTTTACGCTCATCAAAATCAAAATCAAAATACAACAACAAATATTTTCGACTGCATTGCAATTAATGATGCAAAAATGCTAAACAATATGCAAATGTTAATGGCCAAATGTTAATGCCCAATACAACAGGGGGCATTCCTCAGCTGTTAACTTGCTGTTGTCTTTCTTTCAGTGTGCGTGCGCGAGTTTGCGCATGTGAGTGTGTGTATGTGTGTGACTCGATCAATTTGTTGTTGTTGTTGCTTTACGAACAACGAAATGAAACGAAACGTGCGCAGTAAACTAAAAATATAAAAACGTTTGGGATATTCCTCTACGAAATAATACTTAAAAACGGTTTGCAAAATCACGCACACATACATAGACAAAACGGCAATATTTATGCGTGTGTTTCGTGTATTTGCGAAATTATTATTGACTCGTTATCTTTACAGATAGTTCACTTGCCACTTGCTTAGGGGAAAAAGTTAAAAAGTCGACAAGATATATCGCCAACAGTGCACGTAATTTTAATTTGTAGTGCACACACACACACACACACACACACATACACTCACTAGCGCACACACACATGTGCATGCACAACGAAAGCAGCCACGCCATTTAACCTTTTATTTTTTTGAGGTTGTGTCTGCCACTCTGCATTCATATTTTTACCTTTGTTTATATATCGCAAACAAATACAGATCTTCAATACAATGATTGCATAGAACGTTGGCTTTTATATACGGGTTTATAATGCGAATTGCAACTGATTTTCCACGGAGATACGACGACAAACTGCTGTGCACTATTAGTGATGTACAGAAAGTAACAAACTATCGATAGATCAGTTCAAAAACTTTAGTTTTGAAATCATCGCTTAACATATAACGATGTATCGCATAGGGATCGGCATCAAATGTTGTGTTATTCGATAGCAATCATTAAGAATATTGAAATCAATAGTAATTGTTCAAAAATAGTAAAAAACTACAGTTTATAATTTAACTAGGCATCTTTGGAAGGGATTCTATTTGGTAAACATCAGCAACTTAGTTATCTAGAAGTATGTCGCAAGTTATTTTCAAATGATTCACAATAGACATGTAAGATATCACAAGAGGTAAACATTAATCGAAATGATCATGTACCGATCATGCTCAAGCACTGCGTGCTGTTTGAAATTAATTTAATTTAATATAAATAAATTATATGCGGCAAATGAATGCTAGGGAGAGATAAATCAAAAGGTTTTCGGCAGCATGGCTGCTGCGTCGAGGATCAGCATTGCCCATTGGTCGGGTCGATTGTTATTGTTTTTGCCGCCAGATGATGCAAAGTGTGACCGTGCAAGCGTAGGATATAAATCCTGAGCCTAAGACTCGTTTAGTAAATGCAAACTGATTGTTTATTTACATAGAGTAAGTTTAAAATTACAAATTATAAGCCTAGCCAAAGCGATTATAGCCAAACCCTCTGACTAATTGTAAGCGCCATATGTTCCACCTATAGCTACATTTAGGTATTGCAATTGTTGTCAAGTATCGATACTCTGTATTCATTTGCGATACTTGCGGCATGGTCGCCGGCAGCGTGTTGTCATATGGTTTAAAAAACAGAATATTTCTGATTGTTTGCTGAGAAATAAACACGCTGTTGCATTAAATTGACGCCATGCCCAAGGAGCAGTTTCGCGCCTCGGCGCTAAACAAGAAAATGTAAGTAGCTGCCAATTGGGATACAATTGCAAATGGTAATCGTTTTTACGTTTTGCATTTTGCGGGCACAGCTCACATGTGCAGTTCGGCATTAGCGGCGCGGATGAGATCCAGCAGGAGTCGCTGGTGCGCATCATATCAAAGAATCTGTACCAGGCACAGCGGCAGCCGGTGCCCTATGGCGTCCTGGATCGCCGCATGGGCATCAGCACAAAGGATGCGCTATGCGAGACGTGCGGCCAGGGCCTGAACGAGTGCATCGGGCATTTTGGCTATTTGGATTTGGCCCTGCCCGTCTTTCATATTGGACACTTTCGGTCCACCATCAATATACTGCAAATGATATGCAAGACGTGCGCACATGTTATGCTGAAGGCTGAGGATCGTGCCGTATTTGAGAAGAAGCTGCACAATCCGAATTTCTCGTATTTGGGCAAGAAGGCGCTGCACTCGCAGATGCTGGCCAAGGCCAAGAAGGTGACCAAATGCCCGCATTGCGGTGCAGCTAATGGTGGCGTCAAAAAAGGACCCGGTCTACTCAAAATCCTACACGATCCGTACAAGGGGCGCAAAAAGGATGCCGTCTTCACCAGCCACATGGACCAGATGCTGCGCTCCACGGAGCTCAATCGGGATCTGAACCTAACGCTGAGCAACTACAGCGCCGCCGAGGAGCTAACACCGCTCATGGTGCTCGATCTGTTCGAGCAGATACCCCAAAGCGATGTGGCGCTGCTGGGCATGTGCTCGCGCGGCGCCCATCCGAAACATTTGATAGTCACGCGCGTCTTTGTGCCGCCCGCCTGCATACGGCCATCGGTGCTGTCGGAGGTGAAGGCCGGCACCACCGAGGATGATCTCACAATGAAGCAGAGCGAGATTCTATTGATTAACGATGTGATACAGCGTCACATGGCCACCGGCGGCAAGATCGAGCTCATACACGAGGACTGGGACTTTCTGCAGCTGCACGTGGCACTTTATTTTCACAGCGAGATCAGCGGCATACCCTTGAATATGGCGCCGAAGAAGACGACGCGCGGCATTGTGCAGCGTCTGAAGGGCAAACAGGGACGCTTCCGTGGCAATCTGTCCGGCAAGCGTGTGGACTTTAGCGGTCGCACTGTCATCTCACCGGATCCCAATCTGATGATCAATCAGGTGGGCGTGCCGGTGCGCGTGGCCAAGATACTCACGTATCCGGAGCGCGTGAATCCGGCCAATATACGGCAGATGAAGCAGCTGGTGCGCAACGGACCCAGCATGCATCCGGGCGCCAACTATGTGCAGCAGCGCGGCTCCAGTTTCAAGAAATACCTGGCCTATGGCAATCGTGAGAAAGTCGCCCAGGAGCTCAAGTGCGGCGACATTGTGGAGCGCCATCTGCGCGACGATGACATTGTGCTCTTCAATCGTCAGCCCTCGCTGCACAAGATGTCGATCATGTGCCATCGCGCCAAGGTGCAGCCGCAGCGCACGTTCCGTTTCAATGAGTGCGCCTGCACGCCCTACAATGCGGACTTCGATGGCGACGAGATGAATCTCCACCTGCCGCAAACGGAGGAGGCACGCGCCGAGGCCCTAATTCTAATGGGCAATCAATCGAATCTGGTGACGCCGAAAAACGGCGAGATTTTGATTGCGGCCACACAGGATTTCATAACGGGCGGCTATCTGCTCACCCAGAAGGAGGTGTTTCTCACCAAGGAGGAGGCCATGCAACTGGCCGCCTGCTTTCTGGCCAACGAGGATTCCACAATGCGCATCCAAATGCCGCCGCCGGCCATTTGGAAGCCGCGTCGCCTCTGGACGGGCAAACAACTGTTCAGCCTGCTGATGCGGCCCAACGATGACTCCAATGTGCGCCTCAACATGGTCAACAAGGGTCGCAACTATGCCGGCAACATGGATCTGTGCGCCAACGATTCCTGTGCGTATGCAGCTTCTATATATTTCGAATGTTTTTTCTAACTACCGTTCGTCTCTTTCAGGGATTCACATACGCAACTCGGAGCTGATGTGCGGCACCATGGACAAGGCGACCATGGGCTCCGGCACCAAGCAGTGCATCTTCTATCTGCTGTTGCGCGACTTTGGCGAGGCCTTTGCCACCAAAGCCATGTGGCGTCTGGCCAGGGTGCGTATGAATCTCACACCCACTCTCCCTATCTCTCTCTCTCTCACTCTCTCTTTCTTTCTCCCTTTGACCCATGTGATAAGAGCTTGTTAAAATTTCTTAAGGCCTTGCAGTGGGCCTTAGAAGACATTGGAGCTGCCTTTTATACACATTTTGCACAAAATCAACTACCGAGTCATTTTAGCCATGTCCGTTTGTCTGTTTGGCAAAGAAGAGGGCGCCTTTTTCTGCCTTCTCACCCCAATTTTCATGTTAAAGCGGCCAACAATTGGTTGAACATTTTGTTTATTAATTTATCACAACTAAACGAGGCAACTGCGCTCCTAAACAAGCTGTTAAAATAAAGGAGAGATTTTTTTAACAGCAGAGTACGCTGCATAAAGCTTCTTATCATAATTATATCGGGCATATATATGTATTTTATCAGGATATTATAGTAGGATATCATGTCGAGAGTCTTTGCCCGTGTCCACTTCTAAGGCTTACAGCATAGAATCACATAATAACTGTCTAGTCCATTTATGTCCGCTTATAATTCTCAAACAGTTTAGTCTGAACGGTTTCCTAATATCGAAAGCGCTTAATAAAGCGCAAATACGTTCGTTGTGTAAACTCGATAACACAGTTTCGATAACAAGTTTATTTAAGCCTTGGTTTAAAGCAGAGCAAATATAATCGAGTCAAAACAGGACGCAATCAAATAAGAAAACGATAACGATAACAAGGCGCTCATGAGAAGCAAGAGAATACGACAAAAGTGATATCGATATCGATAATTCAAATGTAAAGCTCGGATGAGGAAACGATAGCATTGGTATCGATAATCGTGGAATATCGATAGTATAAATGTAAGCCTCGGATAAAAACATGCTTGCTCAGCTAATCTTTCGATAAACGATAAAATTGCTATCGATCATCTTAGGCATCACAAGTCATTTGAAAAGAATTCAAAATTCTGCTTGTTATCAATTGATTAATCGCTATCGATTAATTGGGGAGCGAAAATTAAAAGCGATAACTTCATACGGCTTGCTGTCAATGACAGTCTAGCGTAAAGAATCGCCTGTTGCTGCTGAACTGACAACCGGAACTGGGCCCTTGGCGCAGTCGATGAGGATAACGATAACGATAACGATAACTCGATAAGAATAGAGACTTGAAGATAAAGCTCAATTGTTCTAGAATTCTTTGCCACAAGGCACGTAGAAACCATATATAATGGATGAGCCGTGGTGGGTAGTGGCAGTGCGAGGGGGCAGGCGGGGAGGGGTGGGGGTGGGGGGTCTCGTCTATCTTATCTGCGTTGGGGAATTCGTTTTTGGTTTATTCGAGTGGAACATTTGCGCTTTATTTGCGAAACAGAAGGAAATGGATCAAAAATAGAACAGAAGCAAAAACAATTTATCTCATGCAAGGAATCTTTAGCTTTAGCTGAGTGTCAGGCCCGTCGTCTCCGCGATATAGTCAAGGAACGAAGTGATGCGCACATAGCCCGACGGATAGCCGGCGGTGCACTGATCCTCGGCCACAAACGAATTGATGCCAATCTGTATCCAGGCGCCAAGATTGCTGTTGTACACGATGAGCGGTCCGCCGGAGTCGCCGCTGCAGGTGGACATGTTGCTGCCCGCATAGCCCTCCGCGCAGATGGTGGAGTCGAGCACAACGCCGGCGCCGAATATGGTCAGGCACTTGTCGTTGGCAATTATCTGCACCTGGGCGTACAGCAGCTGCTGCGAATAGTCCAGATACTCGTCATCGATCAGGCCGAAGCCCGCAATGGTCGCCTGGCTGCCCACATAGCTGTTGCCCGCCTGCGAGCTGGACACCAGCTGTATGGGCTGTACGCTGCTGGAGAAGATTAGCGGCTGGGGCAGCTGCACCAGGGCCACATCGTTGTTCATCTTGTCATTGTAATTGGGATGCACAAACAGCTCGGTGCCCGTCATATTTAGCGCCTGCTCCGCGTTCAGCTCGACGGTGCCAAAGACCAGATATAGCGAATCCCGGCCATAGGCACAATGGCCGGCTGTTAGCACCCAATTGCTCGAGATGATCGAGCCGCCGCACAGCAGATCGTCCCATTCGTCGCGCTTCAGTATCACCTGCCATGGAAACTGTCCGGCCGCTGCGCGCTGGCCCGAGATGATGCGTCCCTGCTGTAAATGGACGAATGCGTATCAATGTATTCGGTAATCCTCTAGAGCTTTGCACGGAATGGGGACAAATTAAGGGAACACCTACAATATCCAATTGTTCGGCTGCGGGCGCTGCCAGCGCCGGCAGCACCGACTCCAGCAGCAGCAGCGCCAGCATTGTGCACTCCACGCCGTTGCCCAATCCTTTCAAGCTGCGTTTAATCTTACGAAAAATTTTCATTTTTTTTTTTGTTTATTTTTTTCTCTGCACGCGTTTGTTGCTCGGCTTCGTCTGCGCCGCTTTGCTTTGATTTTCGCAATTATATGCTGCCTGCATGCATGCCCACTCTGCTCCTCCACCCGCCCCCCCCCTCCTCTTCTCGCCCCGCGCCCCCCTCTAGCACCCACCGCTCTCTTCCACCCGATGATCACCTGCTTTCTGTACAATTTGTTATTAACACGGCCCGTCGTGTTCTTGTTATTTGGCCAGCTCGCGTCTCGCAGCTCGATAAGATTAATTACTCACACGCCAATTCTGTCCCACTGTCTCTGCCGACGTCGCTGTCAGCTGCTTAAACTCACTCTGCCCTCTGCTCTTCTCTTTCCTCTCTCCCTCTCTCCCTCTCTCTTGGCAATTCCTTTTGTCCAACCTGGTTAGCTCTTATCATTGATAACGCGATGCGCCTGCTCTGCTACACTAAACAACAAAATTCAGCTGCATTTTTGTTGCCTCTTTGATCTGCTCTTTGAATAAAAGTTATTTCCTTGAATATATATTAATGAATATATATTTTTGTTGCATATATAAAAAGATACTATGGAATCCCTCATAACTTCTCTCTTCCTCCCTGATCAAGGTTCGTATCCAGAGTCGTGTCAGAATAATACTCTATTATCACTAGGGAATAGCTATATTTATTTATATTATGTTTTTATCACATCCCAAACGCACTTGTCTGGGATTCGAACCTGGGTCCAATCTTGTTCAGCTGCCTAAACGATCTACTTAAGCGTACGGCATATATTCCAACTCTCGCTAAAGGGCACTGCGAAAATACGAACGAAACGTTTACGAATGCCGCGCAAAGCAGAAACGAAATAGTTACTGGCGAGCGCGTGAATGCTTTAGAGCGAGAGCTGAAAAATCAAAATATGATTTTGCGCAAATTCCTTTGTAGCCCCAATTTCGCAGTCGAGTGTAATTTAATTAGCTCACCTGCCTGTCGCTTGTTCCAAACAATTAAATGCCATACAACGAATTATTTACGTGCTAAACACCAGCTCCTCGCGCACCCACAACCCGTGTAGGGCCACTGTGCGGGGGTTTATCAGAATCTGGCGATGACTTTCGCCAGAATTGTTGCTGGCGTTAACCATGACGTGACTTAACGGCCTTGTTATTGGGCTTTAATTTGAACAAGTACTGGGAATTCACCAAAGACTATTAACTATAAATAACTCTATTGTTATTTTGTGTGCTTGCAGATCGCCTCGTATTTTATACAGAATCGCGGTTTCTCCTTTGGCATCAGCGATGTGACGCCCAGCGAGAAGCTGCTGCACCACAAGCAGATCCTTTTGGAGCGCGGCTATGCCAAGTGCAACGACTACATCGAAAAACTGAAGGCGGGCACCCTCCAGTGCCAGCCGGGCTGCACGCCCGCTGAGACTCTCGAGGCGGTTATGTTGCGCGAACTGTCCGGCATACGTGAGCAGGCGGCCAAGACCTGCTTTGCCGAACTGCATCCGACGAATAGTGCTCTGATCATGGCGCTGAGTGGCTCCAAGGGCTCCAACATTAACATCTCCCAGATGATCGCATGTGTCGGCCAGCAGGCTATCAGTGGCAAGCGTGTGCCCAATGGCTTTGAGAATCGCGCTCTGCCGCACTTCGATAGACACTGTAAGTACAACTCGCTGTAAGTTACTCGTTACTTTTTACTTGTCCCCTGCTACTTCTGCTTTCGTCGTCTCTATGATGTAACCTCTCTCCTTTAGCTAGCTATTGATCCTATATAACTTGTTACTTATCACTCGTTTCTTTTGTCTTGTAGCTACTTATCGTCACTCGTCACTTTTCCCAAGTTACTCGTCACTCGTTATATCTAACTTGTAATTCGTTGCATGTCTCGTTGCACTTAAAACTTTATTCACATACCATTCGACACTCGTTATATTGAGTTTTTATTCGTCACTCGTTATTGATCAGTCGACTACTCGTCGCCATTTGATTTGTTGCAGCTGCCATACCCGCCGCTCGTGGCTTCGTGCAGAACAGCTTCTACTCGGGATTAACGCCCACCGAGTTCTTCTTTCACACAATGGCTGGACGCGAGGGTCTCGTTGATACGGCTGTGAAAACCGCAGAGACGGGCTATTTGCAGCGTCGCCTGGTCAAGTGTCTGGAGGATCTGGTGGTGCACTACGATGGCACCGTACGTAACGCCATCAATGAAATGGTCGACACCATTTACGGCGGCGACGGACTCGATCCCGTTTCGATGGAGACGCGCAACAAGCCCGTCGATCTGAACCATCAATACGATAATCTGCGCGCCCAGCTACCCTGCGTCGAGCAGCAGCAGCCACTGGAAGCCGACGAGATTCTAGGCGTGGCGGAAACGCTGCTCAAGCTGCCGGAGTTCGCGGAGGCGCGTCTCGATTTTAAGCTGGACATAACGTAAGTCAGCTGCGAGATAGATAGATCGTTGAGATTTGTGTGTGAACTCTTCTCTGTTTCCACAGCGCGCACCTGAAGAACATAGCAAAGCGAATTGGACAGCTGCAGCAGCAGTACGGATCAAAGCACAGATCGCTGTGCAACCAGATCGAATGCCTCAGCCGGGAACAGCTGCTGGAGTTTCTGCGCCGGATCAATGATCGCTACAATCGGGCCGTCAGCGAGCCGGGCACTGCGGTTGGCGCCATTGCGGCTCAGAGCATTGGCGAGCCGGGCACACAGATGACCCTGAAGACGTTCCATTTCGCTGGCGTTGCCTCGATGAACATAACACAGGGCGTGCCGCGCATTGTGGAGATCATCAATGCGACCAAGACGATCTCGACGCCAATAATTACAGCCGAGCTGCGCAACAATACGAGCATGGAGTTCGCGCGCCAGGTGAAGGCGCGCATCGAGAAGACAACGCT
Organism: Drosophila virilis; assembly: GCF_030788295.1. NCBI lineage: Eukaryota > Metazoa > Arthropoda > Insecta > Diptera > Drosophilidae > Drosophila > Drosophila virilis. The sequence goes on from NC_091543.1 coordinate 1,152,785, forward strand.
GGGTGAACTCTCCTCCTATGTGGAGCTGGTGTGCGGACCACAAAGCTGCCACCTGGTCATTGGCATCGATGCGGCGCGCATCAAGGTGCTCGGCCTGCACATCGATCTGGATAGCATCATGTGCAGCATTCTGAAGTCGCGGCTGCGCATCAAGCCCGGCCAGCTGCACGCCGTGCCCAAGAAGTCGCGCATCATGGTGCGCGTCGAGGCGACACGCAATGCCACCATCAATGCGGAACTGGCCCGTCTGGCGACCACCATACAGAACGTGGTCGTTGCCGGCCTGCCCAACATAGCGCGTGCCGTCATTGCCGTGGACGATGCCCATCAGCCGCCCACCTATAAGCTGTGCATCGAGGGCTACGGCCTGCGCGAGGTGATCGCCACATATGGCGTTGTGGGCGAACGGACGCGCAGCAACAATATCTGTGAGATCTATCAGACGCTGGGCATTGAGGCGGCGCGCACAATCATCATGAGCGAGATCACCGATGTGATGGAGGGTCACGGCATGAGCGTCGATTGGCGGCACATCATGCTGCTGGCCAGCCAGATGACCGCACGCGGCGAGGTGCTGGGCATCACGCGACACGGCCTGGCCAAGATGCGCGAGAGTGTCTTCAACTTGGCATCGGTAAGATGGAATCTCTGCCTGCTTTTCCATAGTTATTCACATGCGTTTCTCTCGTTGCCAGTTTGAGAAGACGGCGGATCATCTGTTCGACGCCGCCTACTATGGCCAGACGGATGCCATCAATGGCGTCTCGGAGCGCATCATCTTGGGCATGCCGGCGGGCATTGGCACCGGCATCTTTAAGCTGCTGCAGCTGCACGAGGACAAGCAGGTGCCGCCAATTGAGCCGACCATCTTTCATCAGCTGGGTCTGCATCCGTTTGCCTAGCCTGCACGCAGCCTGCCCGCCCGCCATCATCTACTCAGTTCCTGTGAAATGCCAGCTAGTTAGTCCTTAGTCCTTAGTCAATCTAGTTGGGATGTGTCGCCATGTTCCCAGTTTTAAGTTAATTCCCGTCGCTACGCTGACCTCCAACAATTACCAAGCGTTATTCTTAAATAAAGTTGACGATAATCTGTTTAAATATTAGATTTAATATATTTTTTAGTCTTACGTTACATTTACATTAAGGAAAAACCCAAGGATTAGCTGTCCGTATCTAATGTACTTTAGATCTTAAAGCTTTTCTCTCTCTCTCTCTCTCTCTCTCTCTCTCTCTCTCTCTCTCTCTTTATAGCTAATGATAAAACAATGCGATGAATTGATGAGAATTTTAAAAACGTGGATAACTTCGTCTCTTTCAAGTTTGGCTTAGAGATCTGGTACATTAATCAGGATTGTCATGTGCAGCAAAATGTTTCTAAGTTAGCCATATGATATAGATTACTATACGTTACGGAAGACTCTGATAGATTTACTGTCTGTGAGAAAAGTCGGTAAGTTTTCAAGAGAACAGCTTCAAAATTGAGCGACCTATTTGCCACGGGAAAGACTTTCGAATTGACTGATCAAGAATATATTTATATATATATATCTATCTAGCTATTATCAGCTGCTCAATCGAAACTCTTTCTAGTTTATATAATGAAAAACCAAATTTAGGAAATAGCTTTAAGCGTATAATTAAGTCTGGAAACTAACAGCTTAAAGAACTACCAAATCAATCTGTAATCCTTAAAATCTGAAATTCTTTTCCGATTAATCTTCGTGCGACTTTTAAGTAATTAAAAATAGGTATGCCAAAAAATCTGCTGCTGAAAAATAGAATATAATTATAAAGGATTCCATATTTACACGAACTGTAAAATAGTATACAAGAATAATGTTGCCATGTACATATGTGTGTATGTATGTATGTATGTATGTATGCAATTGTGTATGTATGTATGTGTGTATGTAAATTGTCTTATGAAATACCAATAGCACAACAATTTGTCTTGCTGCGCGGCCAATTTATATAAGAAAGACGTATTTATTGAAGCTGCCCTCCTCCTCGATTCTCAAAAATTTAAGTAAGGCTCGCAAGTTTCACCCTTGAGTTAGGCGCAGGCGGCTTCAACGCTGGAAGCAGAGGAGCCGGAGGAGCACCAAGGGGGCGGAGCAGGAGGCGTGGGCATGTAGGTATGTATGTAGGTATGTATGTAGGTATGTATGTAGGTATGTATGTAGGTATGTATGTAGGTATGTATGTATGTATGTATGTAGGTATGTATGTAGGTATGTATGTAGGTATGTATGTAGGTATGTATGTAGGTATGTATGTAGGTATGTATGTATGTATGTATGTATGTATGTATGTATGTATGTATGTATGTATGTATGTATGTATGTATGTATGTATGTATGTATGTAGGTATGTAGGTATGTATGTATGTATGTATGTGTGTGTGTAGGTATGTATGTACGTATATATGTACGTATGTATGTATGTATGTATGTATGTTTGTATGTATGTATGTATGTGTGTGTATGTTCGTATGTATGTATGTATGTATGTACCTCTGCTTAACTAATTCCCTTCAACTCGATTTTCATGAATTCTAGCAAACATCATAGGCCTTACTTCAACCGCAGGAGACGGCAGCTTAAACAAAGGAGGGCGAGGCTGCATTATGGGAGGAGGCGGCAAGAACAAAACTGGTTAGTAATATACATTGAACAATGTCTTTTTTATGGCATAGTTACAAGTTTGTGTGAGTGCATGCATAGATGTATGCATGTATTTAAATATGCATGTACGTTGAGCTGAGCTGAAAATTAACAAAAACGTATTTAAAAATATTGCTCTACTATGCGATTCTCACTAATTCAAGTAAGGCTTAGCAAGCAAGCTTTTTTTTAACTAATAAATGTTTTCTTTTCTTCTTGTTCTTTCAGGTTTGTTTCTATAAATCAAAATTCGTCTACCGCCACCATGAGCGTGAAGGTGTGTAACAGGTAAGTACGCAATTTAAAATATTTACTGATATACATATATATATATATATATGTATATATACTAGCTTTCGAGAACTTACATATATATAACTATGAACTTTGCCTATCATTTCAATATCTTAAATTAAGAATTTTTGTTGTTGTTGCACAAATCGAAATCTTTTGCGAACAGGATTAAGTGTTATAGAATTCACTTTAGCGGGGCATCACTGTAGCAGCTACTATTTATATGAGGAATGCTTGGAAATAGCTCAATGCTTGTCAAAGTCATGGACATTGATAAAGACAGAATATGTTATCTATCATTAAATATGCCCCTAGCAAATGGTTGATACCCATTATATCCGCAAGTGTAGGTGGTCGGGTATGCAAGACCTGAAGATTGAAAATTGTTTTTATATTAGCCAAGTCGAAGAGTGTTATGAGGATGAGAATTTAATAGGGTAGCTGCGCCCAAGAGTCCTTTGAGCAAAGCCTGAAAGAAGAATACCCTGTAACCCATAAGAGCGTGTGGCATTTTGAATACAGCCCGTTTAAGCCTAATCAAACAACAGTTTTCCATTATTTTAACTTAGTTGTTTATTACATAAATATATAGCATATAATATATATGTAGCTGTATATATATATTTTTTTAAAGGGTATTTGCCTTGCATGAATGTAACATATAGAGTTCTATATTTATTTATATATATATATAAAAAAAAAACAACAAAATTCGTTCGATATTCCATATAGCCTTGCAAAGATAAAAGTTTTCATTTAATAAAGAGATAGTTTTGTTTGGGGAGCATAATTACACTACGCAACAAAATAAAGAAAGCATATAATAATAATAACTAATAGAAAGAAGAAAACAAAATCCAACTTAAATATGCATATCACAGGATTATTTTTATACAAGGGAACAACATTTCAAATAGTTCAATTTTCGATAAAAGTGAAAAAAAAAAACGTAAGAAATCTTGAAAATCGAAACATAAGCACTTTAATTTTATTTCAATTATTTCATGAAACTTAAAAACAAAGTAAAACCTTTTCATTGACCTTCTCTATCTATCGGAGCAAAAGCAGGCATAGTTCAGATATTAGATAGTACTATATTCCATATGGGATTAAGTTATATATATATATATAGAGATATTGGCTACACATTTCCACATTTCCATTTGGGTTGGCTTCTCATGCATATTTAATTGAGCTTAAGACTAGTAAAAAAAAAACCGTTTAGCATTAAATATTTCAGTTATTTATGATCTCATCTAGAATTATAGATTAATATATATTATTAATATAGCTAGGTGTATATGAACTATGACTATATAAAATTGTTTGCTTTGGGCTTTGCTTCACCTGCTTGGAGCCGACTAAAACTTAAATTTAGAGAGAGAGAGAGAGAAACTGCGCGCTGGAGGGTTACTTTGGGGCTGAAGAGTGGTGAGTGAGGGGGGGAGGTCACCGGGCATAATCCTTTAAATCAGTCACTAATATCGCCATCGTTGTGGGCGTGGCTGGTCGATGCCACCGCCGCTGCCGCCGCCGCCTCCTCCTCCGCCGAGGGCTGCCCGTAACCGTTTCTTCTGTCATGAATCAGCATCGAGAGCGTCTCCAGGCTGCGGCGCACCTGTTGGAACAGACAGCAAAACTTTGATTAAGCATTTATTTATCTATAAAGATATTATGTAAATGATAACACGCACAGCTGGCAGTCTAGTTTTTCTATATATAAGCCATAAACCAAAACAAAGTCTGTCTGGGGGGGCCTTTGCCTGATAAGATTTGCGATTGGCTCGATTGGCTCGATTGCATTGGCAAAAGCTTTCACAAAAGCTCTTGCCTCGCTGTCCTTTTTCTCTTTCTTTTTCTCTTTCAATTTGATTTAAGTTCTTTTCACTTTCACTTTTTGTCTAATTTTTATATGCTTCGAAATTTGTTTCTTTTCCAAATTCTCGCTTGTAAGAGCTCCTTCTCCCCTTCTCTCTTTCTCTCTCTCAGCTGTAACTGACTAATAAGCTTTCATAACGATTTCTCTCTCTTTTCCTTGACAAAAGCACAAGACAGAGAGAGAAGACGAGAGAAAGAGAGTGTGTGTTAGCTTCCTCTTTCTTTGGATCAACTCTCTCTTTCTCTTAGCTTTCTGCGCTCTCTCGCTCTCTCTCTCTCTCTAGCTCTATCTTTGCAATGTTTGCTCTCTCTCTCTCTCTCTATCTTTTTCCGTTTCCGTTTACCGCATTTAATTCGCTCTCACCTTGGATATCTGCTCCAGATTCCTGGATAAAATATGTTGAGCTTCAGCTGTGCTTTTGTCCTGCAGCTCCTTCTGCCAGCGCAGCGCCTCCGCGAAGATGTCCTCATCGTTGCCCGAACGCTGTGCAGGACATGAGAGAAAGAGAGAGAGAGAGATAGAGAGAGTTAGCACTTGATCCTCTTGGGGAGTTGAGAGATTGAGCAGCTTACCAGGCTAAAATCGACTGGCGTGTTGTAGAGACTCGTCTTGGCCTCAATGTCCAGGATGCGATAGAGCAGAAAGACGGAAAAGAGGGCCAGCATAATGGCCAGCATGATGCCCAGATAGAGTACGTGCAGTTCGGTGAGCGTTGGCAGACGCAGCCTGAGATGCGATCGCACCGAATGCCCCAGCCTGCTCAGACGACCGCCCTCGGAGCGGGCGGGCATGGGTCCAGCCGCTGCCACGCCAACGCCCACGCCCACGCCAACAACTGTGACGGGCGAAGAGGAGCTGGACGGCGGGCCGGAGCTGGAGGCTGTTGCAGAAGTGGACGCCGATGAGTTTGTGGAGCGGCTGCCAGCGCCGCCCAAGATGAGCATCGGCTCCTCGTAGTGGACAATGGGCGGCGCGGAGCTGCGTATGGTCACCTGGCCCTGGCCCAGGTCCAGTGCGGAGCACTTCGTCTGCAGATCTGCGATCAGTTAAACAGTTAGAGCGATTCAATGGACTGGCTGAGGGCGCACTTACCGGATTGCCTGTCGCTGCCGGCGCGCTGTCGCAGCAGCATCTGCGGCTGTAGATCGACGCCGGCTGCTGTTGCGGGATCGCGCAGATGGGGCGGACTCTCGTTGCCGCTGATCGAACAGCTGCTATCGTCGTCGAGCAGATACTCCTCGGTCAGTTCCACGTCGGCGGGCAACGGCTTGGGCAGTATTTCGGCGCCTGTGGCCAGATGGCTGCACACGGTGCACATCAGCCGGAAGGCCGATTCGCGGCTGATGAAGCTGCCGAATACGTGACGTTCATCTGCGGTGGCCACGCCCACAGCGTTTGGTATTATTTTGGCCGTTTTCTCTTTGGAGATTTTCGTTACCGAAGATGTGGGTATAACGACCTGTTTAACAAATGCCCGTTAGATGGCGCCATCGCAATCGTTAGCTCTCCACACTCACCTTGGTCACATAGCCAAAGACATTGGAATAGAAGGCGAAATGCTCGTCCGTTATGTAGAGATGGCCCTGTAACGGTATATCGCCAACCAGAGCGCACGAAAAGTCTACAAAGCGAGCGGAAGAGAGCGAGATGTAAACGGTATTAATAGGCAAGTACAGTTATGTTGGGATTCAGTCAGCTTAAATAGCCCAGGCCAAAGTCTACAAAGGGATAGGAAATTAACGATATTAAGTACAGTTATGTTGCCAAGTCTACAAAGGGAGAGAAAAGTACAGTTATGTTGGGATTTAGTCAGCTTAAATAGCCCAGGCGAAAGTCTACAAAGGGAAACGGAATTAATAGAAAAGCACAATTACTTTGGGATTCTGTCTGCGTAAATACCCCAGGCCTACGTCAACAAAGGGAGAGGGAGAGGGAGAATTAAGTGTATTGCGAGAAAAGTAATGTTATGCTGGGATCAAGTCTGTTTAAATGGCTCAGCCTAACGTCTACAAAGGGAGAGAAAAGTACAGTTATGTTGGGATTTACTCAGCTTAAACTTATCATTGAATGTTTCTGAGTCAAATCATGACTTTTCACGTTAGCGAGTACTTACAATTGATAAGCTTCTCATCTTTGGAGACCTGCGAGAAATGGCGATGAAACTTTTTCACGCGCGAACTGGAGACTTCCTTGCGTTTCTTCTCCTTGTCGGGCGGCGTTACGGCAACTGCGCCGCCTGCAGCTGCTGATGTTGCCGCAACGCCAGCGCTGGCCGCAGCAGCAGCAGCAGCGGCGGCGGCGGCAGCGCCAGCGGCGGCAGATGTTGAAGAGATCGCTGCCACCGCCGACGCCTGCTGATCATGTTGCTTGGCCGTGTTGAGGCCTTTGCCCTGGCCCTGGCCAAGGGTTTGACTGTTCCGGGCACTGGAACTGGGACTGCTGGCGAGGCTCTGGGCACTGCCGCTCGACTGCAGCGGTCCGACGGAGCTGCTGTAGCTCTGGGGCAGGGAACTGTAAGGTGGCAGAGAGAAGGGAAGAGTGTTTAATTAAGTCTCCAAGTTAGAATTCCAAGGAAATGTTTCAATATATGGAGAGTTGAAGTTCAACTTGGCAACGCCAATTCGAGCGGGATGGTAACATTCAACGAAGTCTAATTGCAGCATGGCGTTGCCATATGTGCATTTATCCCCAGATGGCAACATTTGATTTAAATTTTAGTTTAAGACGTAGTTAAGCTGCCTGTTAAACATTTGACAGGTACTTGTAGAGTTTGTTAAATGCGATATTAAACAGCTAGTTAAGCCGCTTGCCAATCATCTTACAACCGACTGTCAAATGATGATCATAAGTCAAGGATGTGACAGTTGGTTAGTTAATTTTTTCTAAAAATCAACAAACATCTCAAGCTGCTAAAAGCATATCGAAAGCTATTGCAAAAGAAATGCTTTGTATAAAATTTGCATCTTTACTTCTTACTTTCTCCCAGTTACTCTCACTCTCTCTCCCTCTCTTTCTTATGTGAAGCTCCCATATAGAGCTTTAAAGCTCTATCACGGTACACTCAGCTATGCAGGCAAAAGCTCACCAATACACACACACACACATACACACACACATTTACTAATACTTAAGCACATGCAAAGACTGTAAATTGAGAACAAAACGTGCTGCAGTTCCAGCTGATTGTGATAGAGTCCAATCTTTTGTACTGTGTACAGTGGACAGCTTTATCGGGCCTTTGCCTAAAGATACACCAAACGCCCGACCATGGTCACAGACTTATCGCCTTTGCTAGAATCGAATAATCGAGGTGCGGAAAGCCTTCTAGATAAGTCTTAGGCTTGTCGAGAGCCTCAGCTTTAGCTTCATCTTCATGTGAACTGGCGACGGGTTAGACTGAGGCCAATCGATGGGCTATCAGAAGTTTACGATGGAACATGGCCAACTGGTGGAACACCTTTAACGGTTTATGGCCCAATTGAATGCAGTAAAATAAGCGATACGCCGCCCACGGGGAAATGCTAACCGTTGCCAGCTGCTCGACTCGATTCGAGATAGACACCAGGTGTAAAAAAGCGATCGGGTAATGTCAGCGTCATCGTTAACAATCAATCTTGATGAGCTATTAGTATACCCTGTAAAAATTGGCAAAATGACAAAAGGAGGGTATATCGGTTCTGTGCAAATGTATGTACGATTTTAATTTTATCGATAAATAACGATTTTTTAAAGGATTTAAAGACTTGAAATGAATATATATGCACTTTTGCTATTATACACAGTCCGATATCTTTTGCGATGTACATATCGATAAATATCGATTTTTAAGTACGATTAAGAGATTAAGAGAAAGACTGTAAATTGAATGCATATTAATTTTATTAGATATCGATTTTGAAAACTTGCAACGATATCCCTTGTGTCTGCCATATTATCGATAAATATCGATTTTGAAAAAATCATGTTAACGCCTAGCTTAGGCATTATAAGAGCTAGAGACTTCCAATTTCGATTGTGGTGTTAACTAGCGTATACACTTATTGAACATATTTCGATTTTATAAAAGTTATTCAAAAGCAGCCGAAGTAGCCCAGGGTATCCGCTAGTCGGGCACACTCGACTAGAGCTATTTGTTTGTTTTTTTTTTCCTTTTGTACATTGATATATTGAGAGAGCTTATCGCCAGACGAAGCTGCCGACATTCTAAGGATTTACAATGGACAACCCTCACGCTCTCTCTTCCACTTTCTCTCTGTCCCTCTGTCGCACCACGCTGTCTCGGATCACAATGATCTAATAGTCTGAGCTAGTCTACCCCCCAATGAACACATTCCAAAATAAAGCCCGATAAGGTGGCATTTATATATACTTTTTATCTATACCACGAAACGGCGCATGAATCAGCCGAAGCGTCGGCTCAGCAGCCAATCTCCCGGAGTTGACCGACCTATAGCTGAATACTATACTATACTATATATAGGATAAAGCTGTCGAGCGTCATTTGACACCATTCGGGGTTAAGCTTCGAGTTTCTGGCTGTACGTAGTTTTTTGGGGTTTGGGCAAATATAAGACTAAACTGGTCTGAAAACTCTGTCTGGCTGAATGTTGAATCATCTCGTCAAAATGTTGTCATTGTTCAACGATAAATGTTTTTTTTTTTGTTTTATTTGTTTCTTTTCTCAGTCAAAGGTTCGCCAAAAGCCAATTGGGTTATCGGGTAAATGTCAAGTGCCGGGCGAGTATTATGAAATATGCTACGGGGCTGGCTCTGGGGAAAAGATTGCGGTAGAAACAAAGAAAGCGTTTAAATATAAGTCTTACAACAGACTCACGTAATTGCGTTACGAATTGCGATTCACGGTTTTGGATTAGGGATATGGAAATGAAAATGTTACGTTACGTAAGGCTGTTACGTTATTGTTCCTGTATATCAACAGGGCATCGAACGTAGCTACGATTTAAATGTTAATAGAAGCGGAAAAGTTCGGAGAAGAACAAAATCTGAACACTTTCTTTGCAGATCAATAAAAATATATGTACTATTACTAGCAAGAATTCTAGTAAAGTTTAGATATTGCAAGACAACCTTTAATTATTCTGTTTCCATATTAAATACGTGGCCCTCAAACTTTCCATAAATTGAATGAAAACAGGCTTCATTTAATTTAGTCATTGAATGCTTTACTAACGAATAGTTGCCTGGATTATTGCCTAATTCCACTGTCAACATTTCTGACATTTTTCTCGAATGTAACATTTTTTGCTAATGTGAAATACATATGTGTGTGTGTTTCATGTATGTTTAATCACAAGCAACCAAATTAAACCGATCAGCTGTTGATTCAAAGATGCGGTACTTTTGCCATTCAAATGTTAGCGACAACTGTCACTTGCTAATGGAATCGCAGAATGTGAATTTTTGCAAATGTAACGTATTTTGCGCATAGTCCAATGAGGCTATTGTTCTTTAGACTAGTTAGTTTAAATTGTCAATTTTCTTTTCCTCTGACACCTTTTCGTAGCAGGAAGAAAGCCCTAATGTGTTTGTATGTAGAAAAAACACGAAGCAAATGTTGATAGAATTCATATAACTAGAGTTAACTGTAGCTCGCGGCTAGTGCAAAATTTCAATGTACTTTGCTACGTCATCATCATGACTAATGCACTGTTCTTAAACAACCTTCAGCTTTGAGTAACACTTGACTTTCCAAATTTATGCAAAACAAACGCGAATTCGCTTCACTTAATCAAGCCCCTTTTCGCTCTAGTTCTAATGCTCTTTTAAAGCGTGGCTCCAATTCGCTCTATTCAAGTATCGAATTCGCTGTGCACTTACGGCGTGGAATTGTAGTGTTGTTTAAGCTTGGCATTCGCCTTGAGCCGCTCGACGCCATCTTGTGCGCTGCTCTCTTTTGTAGCGCGCTCTCGCAGGCTGCTGCCGGCGCTGTTGCTGCTGTTGTTGTTGTTGCTGCCGGATTCGATGAGGGACATGCGTTTAAATGTGCGCGCCACGGTGCGTGCGCCGCCGACAACAGCGTCGCCGGCAGCATAGACAAAGCTGCGTTCGCGGGAACGGGAAAGTGAGCGTGTGTTGTTCTGACGGCGTCTAACCACCGGCGGATGTGTGATATTGTTATAATCGTTGCTCTCATTGAGCGCATCGTTTGCAATGCTCTCATTGTTGTTGTTATTGTTGTTGTTGTTGGTATTGTTGTTGTTGTCAACAACGGGCAGTTGCAGTGAATCATTCGCCGCGCTGCGAATATTAACGCGTTCTGTTGCTGCTGTGCCCGCGTCTGCGACAAGATCCTGTTCAAAGTAGACGCTGAGTCGGCCATTGCTGCGCGGATTATCCCCTACATTCATTATTGTTTGCTTTACGTTAAAATTCGTTTTAGTTAGACACAGCACACAACAAGCACAAAAAAAAAAAAGGTAAGATATTTAACACACGCGCCGATTGTCGATTGCATTCGAAATGCAAACAGAAACTGTAACTGTAACCGAAGCTGTGACTGCGCTGGCAGCAATACAACTGTCAAACTGTTAACTGTGCTTCTCTTCTTGTTGCTGCTCCTCTTTGCTTTTATTTATTCTGTTTCGGATGCGTCGTCCGTCGCTGGTCGTGCTGTGCGCCAGCGTCTCGCGTTAACTGAAACGTTTAACAGCGCCGGCAACAGCAACAGCAGCAGCTGCCGTTGGGCATTTACCATTACCATTACCATTACCGGCGTCGACGATAGCAGCAGCAGCGTCGGCAGCGGCAGCGGCAGCGGCAACGGTTGTGCTGTGATATTCGCCGTTTGTTTATAACACGCGTCAGTCCGGGGGAGCGCAACAACAACAACAACAACAACAACAAGGAACAGGCTGTTGATCAACGCATGTTATACCCTCGACAGGCTGTTAAGGTTAACAGTGAGGGGCTAAAATATAATTCGATGCGCTGTTGTGAGCTGTGTTAAGTTGTTGCCATGCTTATTTTAAGCATAGGTAATTACATTTATTACAAGTTTAATATTCAAATATGCATTATTATATTATATAGCATTATTGATAGGCATTTAATAGATGTGATTTAATGTCAATATCAGAGAGATTATACGTATAATACATGCTGACTACAGTCAAGTCTCTTTACAGTTGTTGCGTATTAAACGAGATACCCGTTCCTGGCAGCGCATATGCTACAGGGCATATTATGAGCATGTGAATGTGCTTTGTTTTGCTTTTATTTTATTTTTTTCTACTGTTTTCAGTGATTACAGACGCCTTGAGATAGTACTTGGTTCTATCACAATTAGTTAATTGTTAAATTTAAAATTCTGTTCGCAATTTGCTTTTGTTTTTGTTTTCTTTGCCTTTTCAAATTAACGGATGAAGTGTCAATTAATTATTTAATTATCAGTTATTATTCGAAATTGTGCGAAGAGAGCGCACAAGAGTTTCGGCTGCCTCTTATACTCTTCTTCTTATACGTACATAAATTCTCTTATACTCTTACATAATCACGTGCATATAAGTAGATTTTATCAATGGACTTCTTTGTCTTTGCCCAAACATTGATAACAGCTCTCGAGTGGCAAGCAGGTGAGAGGTGATCAGAGAAGGGGATGGGTGAGTTCCGTAGTCCTGTTAAGGGCCAAACTGTATGGGGCGCCCATTATTCATCGCACAACACTTTCGAGTGCTCCATAAAATAGCTGACATTGATTATGCGCTGCTAGTTGACATTTAATTGTTTGTTCAATTGGCAACCTGTTGAGTCCCGCGTCTCTGACTCATTCAACGACATGTCGGAGCGTATTTATAAAGGGAGGGTGGGCCGCAGCTTTGGCACGCGTTACCCTCTTTGATTTTATCACTGCGTTTGGGGAGCCTTCCATGTGAGCCGCATGAATCATCAGTTGGCCTTATCAAACACGGTTTTGGGGGCGGGCGAGCAATATGCATGCAATTGTGTTTTAAGTTGAAAGTCAAACATAAATAAATAGTGTTCAATTCTGTATAAATATTTAACAACATATGTTTGGCCACACGTGCCACCTGTGTTGATCAAAGAGTTATCTATTCTCTTTTTTTCTTTCAGAAGTGAGCTGAGTAAGCTACTCGCTCGAATGTGTCACTCGGCATTTGATGGCGGCAAGCAGCGAGTGATGTGTGCCAGAGACCAGAGTGACCAGCCAGTTGCTTACGCACTTACGCCGTAATGACTCATCGGCTATCCGAGGGGTTCCTAGTACAACAGTTACAAGTCGGAGTGACAAACTAAATGTTAAAGCATTCGCTGGCACACATAACTCTAACGAGTAGTAAGAGACGACTATGACGAGTACTCGCTGATATGTTGGAACGAGTGACGACTACTCGCTGAAATGTTGCAAAAGTTCTTGTGTTTTCAATTCGAATGTGGGTTACAAGTGAAAAACGATATTGTATGGTTGCTTAGTTACACACACTCGTCAGAAACTAACTAAAACGAAATGGCTAATCAAGTCGCTTGCAAGTTTGTCGATTTCTACAAGAGTTTGTAACGAGAAGTAGCAAAAACCCAGCGTGTACAAGCTACAAAACAAATGGAAACGCGACTTACATTCTCTAAATAGTAACGAGTGACGAGTAAACTACTCGCTTGAATATCTTACAAAATATTGCAAAAGCATTTTAAGGACATTTGGCGAGTGAGCAGTCAGCGTGTGATTACTCGCTGAGGTAAGATAACAAATAAGTTTATGATCAAGTCTATTAGCATACAATCCGACTGTGTTTATTGTAACTTATTTGAAACTGACTCGTTGGTAGTCTCTAGTCTTGTCTTAGAGGCTATCAATAGACTTGTTTGTCTGGGCAAATTGATAAGGCTGTCGCAGCTGTCTGTAGCAGTAAACTATGTTGTTGAATGTCTGCCCCAGACAGCTGCTGGCAAACACACCTGCCTGACCCTGTTCGTAGGCCTTGGGCGGCATTTAACGGGGGGCATGGCGTTTAGCAAGTGGCTCAATCGAGTTTTTACGAGCTGAATACTTGGCCATTGACGATTTTGGATGTTTTCTAAGAAACGTTCGGTTTATCAACGCGAGTGCCGCATCGTGTGACCAGCCGCCCACCTGACTGGCAAACAAAATAAAACCAACAACAACAACAACAACAACAACAAGAGCAACAACAAGAAAACACATGCCCATTGATAAGCCGTTAGCCGACAGGTGTGCAGAAACTGCGCTTTAGCTGTATCTTATCGACATATTGGACCAATTGCCAAGCCAATTACAAACACGCACACGCACACACGCACACACGCACACGCACACACTCAAACAGGTAGCTAATTGGTGTGGCTCACCTGTGCTCCGGGCCGAATGTCTCCGGCAGGGATAACTGTGCAGCGTATTGCTGACGTCGCTGTTGCAGCTGATGTTCTTGTTGTTGTTGTTGTTGTTGTACGCTTAGAGTTGCTGTTGCTGCTGCTGCGGCTGCTGCTCTAGGGTTGTCACCAGCTGTTTGTCCTGCTGCTGGCAGCTGCTGCGCTGCCATGGAACCTGTTGCACGTACATCGGTGCCGCATTTGTTGTTGCTGTTGCCCTTGCTGCTGCCTTGGCTGCTGCCGTTGCTGCCACCTGTCGCAACTGTGCAAACAACGCTGCCTGTCGATCTGTTGGTTAATCAACGCCAACGCGGCGCATGAGTAATGTGCCACAAAAGCTAAAGCGAGCAATTCGTGTCTGTGTGTCTGTGCGTGTGTGCGTGAGCGAAAACAGTTGCATGCTTTTAGGCGGCGACAAATAAAAACGAATTCGCCGCAAAAACCAAAGCAAGTCGCGCCTTTGCTTGTGGCTATCTGTGTGTGTGTGTGTGTGCGTGTGTGTGTATATTTTTCTTGTGTGTGAAGATGCGTAAGAATCTATATCTAAATATATGTAAAAAAAAAAATATATATATATGCTACTTAATAATATGCATAAAAATATCGAAAGTGGGCAAATTGAATAACAGAAAGTCCTCTTAGCTTCAACAACAGACAGCCGTGAATTACCCGGCCTTGCCCGGACCAAGTTGCTATTACATAAAAATATCGAAAATTGGCAAAGTGAATTGGCTAAAGTTGCCTTGGCTTATGTAAGCGACTCGCATGCATTATCCGGCCTTGCCCGGACTAATTTTTTCTATATTCTACGAAGTCGAAGCTGGATTTGGGGGGAATAAGTGTGTAGAATGTCTCAACTGAAAAACTTGGGGAACTGAGCCGAAATTCAACCCGAAATTTGGCATATCCAATCTTTATCCATTATCTTATTTTCCACCCATAAAAGGTGGTTCTTCCACGAGTTTTCCACAGATGCGGCTGGAATTGTGGCATCCAATCAAAGCGTGTGAAATGCTCTCAGATATAGCTCTTTATCTCAATTCTCGTTCTATTGGTACTCGACGCAGAGTTGAGCTTTTTCGCAGAAATTTGCTACAGATGCTGTATTTTTTCCACTCTTTTTTTTTTAAATTTGTCGCATATCGTATCAAAACGGATTGAAAAGGCCTTGTAACGTTTATGCTTATTCTATATTTATGAATTGCAATTAGTTATTTGCCTTGCTAATTGAGGCGAAGAGCGTGCAGCACGCAAACTAATTAACGTCCAGCAAGTTTCTCAATCAATCCATTTATCCATATATAAATATATATATATATATATATGACGCATTTATGGTCCGATAATCGGCTCAAATTTAACACGAGCAACGATTTATAAGGCATCCATATATATATATATATATATATATATATAATTTGAGCCTATTATCGGACCATAAATGCGCCATTTGCAGGCATCGATTTCGTCTCCTGAATTATTCAAATGCATTGAGACTTTGCCGGATGTCCTGACGTGCCACGTCGCATACCCTGTACTCCCCGCTCGCCACATCCTGTTGTGCCTGGCGGGCATCGATGACAGTTGTGGTTGCATATTTCATGAGCTCTTTTTAGCGACGCGAGCAACTGCCCCACAAATTGGCTAATTTGCCGAGGAGGGAGACGGCTCATTAAAAATTATATATGCATTTTTGCATTTTTTGCCATAATGCTTTTTATTCTCAGCCAGATGTTAAAAACTTTCACGAGCATTATGATAATTGTGAATTTCTTAGAGGGTTTGATATTGCGCAACTCTGGCAGGCCGTGTGAAAGTCTCAAGGCTGGACTATTTGCGTTGACAAACGTTTTAGAAGGAAAGCTCTTTAGATATTGTAGGCGACCCTAGAACTATAATTATTCACAAGCCTGGGCAACTCTAGTAAGAAATGATGATCAGAGAGGTTGACAACCCTTTTAAACCCTTTATTTACACGTTGTGATAAGCCTAAATAATGATTCTTAAGAAAGATGACAACCCTTATTGAAACCTAAGTGGTACAATTATCTACAAGCTCAAAAATGCTGACAACCCTATTACAAATTATTGTTCAGATATAATTATAGACTCAAACAATACAATTATTTACAAACTTTGGTAACCTTTGGTAAAAATGGTCTTCAAAAACATTGACAACCCTATTGAGATCGGTATTCAGAAACTTTTGTAAACACTTGAAGTTAAGCTCAGACAACGCGAGAGACGTTTTTCAAAAACTGTGGCTACCCTTAAACTAGTTATTGAAAACTTTGGCCACACTAAACATGCAACTCTGGTGTAACCCATTGAAAGCTTGGCAACCCTTAAAATTGAAAACTTTAGAAAATTTGTAATTAACAACTTTGAGGCTCGCTGACAAAGTTTTGCCCAGGCAAAGTTAAGAAAGAGTTCTCCTTTTCGGAGTAAGAGAGCTTGGACTTGGGAGAAATCTAGTCAGCTTTTGGTTAACAATCGAGCCGTACGTCAGCTGCGACATTTACGGATTGTCAGTTGCTTTTGGGGAACAGCACACAGAGCACTGGCATAGTGTAATAAATTTAAGTTGTAAACGTGTTTCAATTCATTTTTTTTTTTTTTTTACATATTTAGTTTTAAAATTTTGCAAAAAGTGGCAGAGACCAATTTAAATTCAAGATCATAGTGGAAAAGTTGAAAAGATAAAACAAAAAACAAAACCAGAGAAAAAAAAAAACAAGGAGAAAAAACCAAATCAAGTTAAATAACGAGAACCAACAGAAGATTTGCGAGGAAAAACGCAAAAGAAAAGGCAAAAGGAAGGCAAAAGGAAGAGCGAAGGCGCAAAATGCCGAAACAGTCGAGCAGCGTGAAGAGGACCTCGCTCAGCGCCGTAGAGCAATACGAGCTGAACCAATGGCTCGAGGAGAACCGTATAAATTCGTCAAATTTGCGGCGCTCGTTTACGGACGTGCTGCCGCTGGCACGGCTAATGTCACGCTACTATCCGGAAATGATTGATCTCAACTATTATCCGCCGCGGAACAGTGTCCAGAATAAGCTGTGCAATTGGGAATCGTTCAATAAGCGTGTTTTGGCACGCCTCGGCCTCCAGCTGACACGCGATCAGATGGTGCGCGTGGCACGCAGCGTGCCCGGCTCTGTTGATCTCTTGCTGTACAGCGTGATGCGTGTCCAGATGGCGGCGGAGCGCAAGGCGCGCGAGGAGCGGCCCAGCAGCGAAGACGAGGACATCGATGCGGACGAGAAGCAGTCGGCCGGCGAGCCGGATGACAAAAAAGCAGACAAGGCCAGAGTCAAGCCAATGGGCGTGGGCATGGATACGGTTAACCGGAACCTGAAACAGACGCCGGCGTCGCCATTGAAGCGTGCTGCCGCTGCAGCGGTGAGTGTGAAAGCGGCAGCTGTTGCAGGTGCTGCACGCGGAGGTGGAGGCGGAGGTGCATCGACTGGTCGCAACAAGAGGCAACAGCTGACAATGTCCGGTGCCAGCAGCCGGGAGCTGAGCCATCCGCAGCGTCAAAGAGGTGAACAACTTTGTGAGCTACCCAAACAACGTATGGTACTTTATTCCATCTATATGCAGGCCGTCAATCAGCTGCAGCGAAAAAACGCTAAAATCGAGCGTTTCAATCAGTGGAGCGCCCATCTGGAGAACATGTTGCAACTGAAATGCGAGCGCATCGATGAGCTGCAACGTCAGGTGGCCGTTGCCGCGCTCTCGAGTCGCCACAAGCCGTTGCGCATGGGCCATCGGCGGGCGAGGCTCAAGAAACGCAATATGCAGTTGGCCAATACAATTGGCGGCATGCTCAAGTTGGCCGTCAAAAGGTTATAGTACCAGACGCACACACACACACACACACACATACAGAGACAAACACACACACCCAAACATGCCCAAAGGGACATTCCTCACACTTCGCACATAGATAGCCTATAATCATGTTGCATCTGTTCGACAGCTAGTACGCTGCGCTGCTTCCTTTGGGTCCATTAATGCCATTTGATTTGTGATAACCCTTTTAGGCAAACGCCATGTTGGATTCCACACACACACACGCACACATACACACACACACACACACGGTCACACACACACACACACGATTTCGGCCAACTCGAAATTCTTGAAACAGAGACAAAAAAAAAACAGCATATATATATATATATATAGATATATAATGCTCCCAAGTGTATTTCAAATAAATTAACCCATTCATTAAATTCGTTTGTAATTCTCACGGAGTTTTAGCATTAATGTGAACAAATGTTGTCGAGTTTTTGTGAAAGTACAGCGCAAAGAAAGCTCCGCGAAAACTTATGTGCAGTGAAAACTTAGTCTGGGCGAAAGCTCAGCTTAACCAAAAGCTTGGCTTAAGCGAAAGCTTGGCTTAAGCGAAAGCTCAGATCAGGCGAAAGCTTTAGGAAAACGCTTTAATCTAAAGGAGCATATGCCTTTTTCTTGCCGCTCCTGCTTAGAACATAAACCCATATGTGCTTTACCCGACAATGTTTATAGGAAATTA
Organism: Drosophila virilis; assembly: GCF_030788295.1. NCBI lineage: Eukaryota > Metazoa > Arthropoda > Insecta > Diptera > Drosophilidae > Drosophila > Drosophila virilis. Next base: position 1,171,534 of record NC_091543.1, read on the forward strand.
TGCAGTCCTGAATAGCTCTGGTGTTTATTGTTCGATCGTAATGAAATTTTCAGGGAATATATATGAAAATCAAATGTGTGCAAATAACAAAGCATAAGAGAATATCTTGAAAAAAGTTTTCCTTTTGGATACGATGGCGAAATCTAGTTTTTTGGCGTTTGCTGGTTCGAGTTTCGGGCCACGTTTTTGGCTTCGAACGGAGCAAACGCTGCGTCAGTTTTCAGAGTATGTTTTTTTTTTTTTTTTTTTTGAAGCTCACTCGAAAACATTCCGAGCTCAATATCATAATATTCAGTGTGTATTAACCTATATCTATATATATATTTATTTATTAAATATTCTGAACTAGAAGAAACCACGTGCCGGGCGTCCGGTAGCGCCTAGCAGCATGCACACAATTACCAGCAAGAACCTCAACAGCGAGGAGATCGCCGAGGTGCACAAATGGCTACAGCAGAACGAAATAAATACAAATCGTTTGCGTCGCGAATTCTCTGACGTATTGCCGCTGGCGGAGATGATGAAACGCGATCATCCGCGTCTAGTGGATCTCAATAATTTTCCAAAACGCAGCAGCGTTCAGCTAAAGGTGGCCAACTGGGAGACGTTCAACTACAAGGTGCTGACCAAATTCAATTTGACATTGAGTCGCGATTTCATTGAGCTACTCTCAACTGGAGCACACGGCGCCGCCGAGGTGCTGCTGCACGAGATAATGCGCCTAAAGAAGCGCCAGCGTGTCGTTGAGACACGCAATGCGATATTGGCGCAGGAGCAAATTTGGGAGGAGAACGATGAGGTGAAAACGGTGGTGGTCAATAAACAGGTGGGCGATGGCATTGTACAGGTGCCGCAAAAGATGATACTCTATTCGCTGTACGAGAAAATGGCGCGCGACAATCTGGCCAAGGAGGCGATCATTGAGTCGACACAGAAGCGTCTGGCCCACATGGAGAACATCATCAAGGTGAAGACCGAACGCATCGACGAGCTGCTCATGCAGATGGGCAAGGCCCCCCCCAACAAGCTATGCAGCAGTCCACGTCTGCAGTGCTCCAGCGCCACACGGGTCCCGTCCACATCTCTGATCAGCTACGAGGCACTCGGCGCCATACGCAAGCGGCATCCCAATACGCCCGCCTCATCCGACTAGAGCTCTAATCACGCGCCCTTCGGCTGTTTTCAGTTAATTATTACACACACACACACACACACACACACACACACACACACAGACGTCTCATATATATATACATATATATATTTATTATTGGCGTAAAGCGAACCGTGGTAAGCGCAAGTTCGCAGAGAATTCCTTGCCCACATTTCCTTTGAATTGTATTTCACAATTATTTTCAAATTCAATTCCACGTCTCGGAACACTTCACTCTCCACTCTCCCTCTCTCTCTCTTGTTCTTTTTTTCCAGGGTATCAGATTTCAAATTTTGAGCGAGCTAACCAAAATTTTAACAAAACATTTTCAAAAATTGTAGTCGATAACGTAAATGTGTTCTGTGCTCTACAAGTAAAACATTGCGTGACAGCAAATCCGTTTTTTTCCCCGAGTTTCAAATCGCTTGCTTTTCTTTTTTTCCACCGGAATCCTAACCTCACACAGCTGGGCGGCAGCCACGCCCAACAAAAGCATGCATTTTGGAAATCAGTTGACAAAATTGAATATGTTTCGATCAAGCTAAGCCACTGTTCCAATTCCGATACGTTCCAGCGGACAGAGGCTGCTGAATGTCTTGCCTATTATCGAGTAAAGCGTTTCATTTTCATTTGAAGTGTTTCAATTCCCACGCGTTCCAAGCAAGTCGCTATTGCCAAACTTTTGGCAAAATCAAGTGGCAAAATGTATTTTTCTCGCTAGCTAAGCCACTGTTTCAATTCCAATACGTTCCAGCTGGCAGACTATCGAATGGGGAAAGCGTTTCATTTTCACTCTAGAAAACGGTTTGACAGAAGACTAAAGAAATGGTAATTGCGAATCAATTTCACTCGTTTCGCCTATAAAGCCAGTGTTTCATATGCCACTCGTTTCAGCTGTTAACTAATATATATTTATCGTGTTCATTTTTAAAGAGTATCAAAATTTCGTCATGAAAAGCGACACGCTTGGATGGAAAGATTTGCGACCTCAACAATTATATATGTTCTAGTCGAGTTAATATAACCAGGTGCGTCTTTCTGCCAATTAGTCTCTCCGTCTTTCTGTCACATATGCCGGAACCAGCCAGATCGGACCACTATATTATAGAGCTGCTCTAGGAATGATTGAAAGGAACGGTCAAAAATTAGGTTCTATGGAAAATTTTAATTATTTATTGGGATATCTTGACCAAAACTAAGTTTCACTCAGCTTCTTCTATAGCTGCAATTGGAAAGATCGGTGGAAAGCCAAGTTCTTATAAGAAAAACTTTCTTCTTCTTCATTCATTAAAACTATATGCTGAATCTTAAAAAGATCTCAGCGCTATTTATATATATTATGTATGGCAAAATAGTCTGTTATCCAAGATATTTTGCTTTTCTCACACATCTTCCAAATCGCAAGGCGAATATCTACGGGGTTATTAAATTTGTTGGGCTGGCAGCAGATATCCTTACTATCTTGTTTATTTTTGATGGCTTTATCAAATCTGTGAGAATCTGTGGGATTGTTGGACTTTTGGCGTGCAGCAGATATATCCTAACTATCTTGTTTATTTGGTTTATGTTTATCTCTGGGTTTCTGGGCCTTAACTTTAATATTCGTACCTGGCCTTGAGCAAAATACGTTTCTTGCCTTTTTGCTGGCAGCTGACCTTGGCCTCTGTCCCTAGGCTGTTGTTGTTGTTGTTGTTGTTGTTGCTGTGGCGATTCCAGCTGCTGGGATGGCTAACAGTTAGGCTCTGGGCGAGACAGAGCAGAGCGCTGCCGCTGCCGGTGCGATACATTTGTTTGTCTGTTGGCTCCTCGGGGGGTTTGTTTACGAGTATCTTGCAGATACACGCGCTCTAATTTGCAGCTTAATTAAATTAAGTTTTATGGACGTGCCCCAATATATATATTTTAATATGAGGGTAAATATATTAAATGCGAGCTGGAGACACGTGCGACAACAAAAACAAAACACAATTCAGCATATGTGAGCTGCAGCCGCCCCCCCTCCACGCCGACCGTCTTGAATTTCAGGTGTGAATTAAATACCAATGCAAATGTATTCGAACATGTGTATTCAGATTATTGGTGTGCCAATTGACTACTTCAGTTTTAGCTTAGCACGGCACAAGAACACGACGCTGACTGTTGGCCCAAATGTGTTCACGCAGCAGTTTTATGCAAAACCTGACCGGGTCCCAATGCCAGGGTTGCAAACGGCAAGGCACCATGGCAACCATGGCAACTGTAGGATGAGTCATGGTCTTGCTGCGGGAACACTTCAGCTGCGTTTTACGCCCAATTTCAGGTGCGCAGCTCAAGTACTTTGCTAGCTATAGGACTGAACCGCTTGTGAACCGGTTCAGAGAAATTAAAAAAAAGCTGGTAGGGAATCTAATTAAGCTAACAAGATCGTTCAGATGGGTTTACTTGCTAAGCACTTAACAATTAAGTATCAAAATTTCAATACTTTCAGTGATTTTAAGTCGAACCACATTTGAACCGGTTCGCAGAGAATGGGGAAAACCCCAAAATACCTTTTGAAACGGTTCGGCGAGAAGAGGCATAAGCTTTTTCAGAGCAAGGTTAAGGGTAATAAAATAAGTATGCCAATATAGTTCATATTTTTAATTTAGTATAAAAGTAGACACTATCACAGGGTTCAACTGTGCAAATGTGCAAATTCTCACGGCCCTGCCCGTGAAATTTTCGCGAATTGCATTCTCAGTTTGATTTGTGTTAAGCCGAATAAATGTAAATACGACCTGAGCAAAGCTGTCAGAGGAGTCAGCTCTGCTGCACACGAGCACAAGTATCGATTTCCAGAGTACGGCCCGAGGAGCTTATGCAACACACATTTGCCACATGCATTATCATATAAACGAGCAATTATGCACACATATGTGTGCACTGAGAGAAAATTTACTGAATATGTAAGTTTTCTCAAAATAAAAGTGAACTTTACTCAGGCTTGCTTCTTTTATGCTGAATTGGAAAGATGCACACGGGAGGCAACATTTGCCGCCTGATTAAAATCGGACTGTGAAGTCCGATCTTTAAATATTAAATATATTCAATTGCAATCTCTGATCTTGAATATGAATTATTTGAAAGGCAAAATACTGAATACCTAATATAGTCAAATCTTACAAAAATTTAGACAAAGTTTAAATAGAATTTTTCAATAGTTCAACATTGAAGCATATGTTGTAGATCGTTTCGCTCAGTGTAGTCTTCGGACCCCTTGCAATAGCATAGTTTGAGCTGGACAAGGGCAAAGTTTATTAACCCATTGTGCCGCTCGGGCGGCAGGGCGGGGCGTGGCGGGGCATGTGGGCGGCCACCAAGGCAAATGCAACGCAAATTGCATTAAGCGGCAGCAACCCCTCCCCCCAACACGCCACCTTCTTCCGCCCGCCCCTATATGCTGCGGGTCAGCATAAAAAATGTCATGCCTCGCGGCTATAAGAGTTTTTGCCCAAGCGGGAGCGGTGGGAGGCGTGGACGAATGTCGGCACGCAACTAATTAAATGGCGACGATGTTGTCTGAGCCAATGGCACCCGACCCCGACCCCGACCCGACTCCATTGTGCTCCCAGCCGGAATCGAGTGCGAAAAAATACAGCGGAAATTGTGGCATTAAATTATCCCCTTACCAAACGTCTCTCAGCAGATACCCTACCCTACCCTAACCCCCCCCCCCCCAACCCCCTTCAGACCAGCCTCATTTATTAATTATGAAATTTATTGTGAAAACGCAACCCCCCCCTCCACCTTCCTCTGCAACCAATTGACAAACAGTTTTCGGTATTGAAAACATTTACAAATTGCAGAAAATTTTAGAAAATTCAAAACAACAATCGTGTTTTCTCATACTAATGGAAATGTAGACGAAGAACATTTTCTTTTGACGTAGCTCGTAAATATTTTGGAAATCTGTTGAAAATTCTATTTATTAGCGCCCACAAACAACAAACTGAATCCCGGAAGAACTACAAACTGAATTTACGTATGCCAAAAAAAAAAAAAAAATAGTGTGAAACTAAGCATAAGTTCCACACGCCGAAGATTTAATACCCTTAGAGACATTTGCCCTGCAATTTGGGTGATATGTGAGAAAAGTGAAGCTCGCAAATGCAGAGTTTAATGAAAGTACAAAAACTCATTTCTCGAACGATTCTTCCTATAGATTCTTCCTTAGGACTCGGCTCAGATGTAGGCATCCTTCCTATTGCAGCTATATGATATAGTGCTTCGATGTGGACAATCTTGGAGATAATAGTACAACTTTTAAATTCTGAGTTTGTTTAAGATATCTTGATAAACAAGAAAGCTTTCCTACTTGTCGACCGATTTCTTCTATGGATATTATAAAGTCGTCCGATCCGGCAGACATATGGACCTTAGCAGAGTTTCAAGTTAATTGACATCTCACAACGAAATGCGAATACCCTCTGCAAGAGTATTGCAAAAGAAAAGCAGAGAAAAACTAAACATTAACGAGCTTTTACGTTACATTTAGTCCGTCTAAATATCTACATATGGGAAATATATTACTGGGAAAAACACACGCATACAATATCAAAGATTTTTTGGTTTTTCCTGCACAGTGAGTCATGGATATATGCATATATGCTGCATATTTGTACGATTGGGCCTATTTATATATATATCTGTATATCTGTATATATCTATGTATTTGTTTGCCTGTGAGCATTATGTATATTGCGTATATATCAGCCATTATGGCTTATCAGTTTGGAAGGCATAAAAATAGCAAAGTCACATAACAACAAGCAAGTCAGCATGACCGAGCGCGGGTGAATTGATGAGAAAATACCCTGTAATTGTGGCCTATTATGCTGCAGTCTAGGAGCTGAAAAAGCTCAGGCAACAATTATTTATCAAGAATTATTCTAATTTAAAGATCTTTCTTTTCATTTTATTCTAACTTTTATTTTTTGCCTTTTTTCAAACATGGAATTCCAGGTTTTCAGTGCTTGATTAAAGATTTCGTACTCAATTGAAGATTATTGCAGAACGATATATATTTGAAATTTTGCATTAAACTTTCTCTAGATTTATATTACATTTATGTATTAATTAAAGCTTCTCAAATAACTTCTGTGTATCCCAATGTATCTTGAAACATTTAAACCTAACCATATCATATCTTAAAGTTCACGTTATATACTATTAACCTAAATATTTATGGTCATGTATTCTTTCGCACACCCTGCCCATTTATCATACCCCTCGCTCTGCTCATTTGCAGGATATACAATCGCTTGTAAATTGTGAATGGCATAGTAAAGCAATAAAGTGGGCATTCATATAATGCATATCAATTATGAAATACCTCCGAATATCCAGTTGGACACAACTCAATTGAAACTCGCTAACAAAGGCTTGAATCTATTTTGGCTTTTGGGTAGATTCTCGGACTCAAGTAAGCTATCCATAAATATTTCTAAGTAGAAACTATTCGAACTAATAATAACTCTTAAGGAAGATATCATTAGACGTAAGGAGAATCGACTAAATAATAATGAATGTTATATGATGCCGTGTTGGTAAGTTAAATGATATAGTGTTGGAAAGTTGTGTGAAACAGTGTTTGGAAGTTATGGGAAATTGTGTTGGAAAGTAATCTGATATAGTGTTGGGAAGTTATGTAATACAGTGTTGGAAAGTGATGTGATAGAGTGAAGAGTTATATAATACAGTGTTGAAAAGTTGTGTGATATAGTGTTGGTAAGTTGTGTGACATAGTGCTGTGAAGCACTATTCATTAAATTAATGAGAACTAATTAAAAAAAGCAGTTAGAACGACTGCAAAATACCCTGCTTGCAGCATTAGAAAAGCTGATAGCTGGCAAAGGATTCTTTGCATACTGAATTGATGGATTTTTTAGCTCACACTTTAGAGCATCTCAGCACAAACTTGTCAAGTCTAGCTCTAAGAATATATTGAATCGTCCAAACCGATATACCCTCTTTGTCGCTTGGCGAACAGAGTATTTGTAATCAAGACAATAACATGGCAGCCTATTTTGTTTTATGTCAGCTTTAAAATCGACTGCCACAAATAATTGCCGGCTCCCATCCAAAAACTGTGCACACAATATGCTTGTTATATACACAAATCGAATTATATGTATATAGACGACAGAGATATAAAATATTTAGTACCAAAAAACCAGCCTTTCCTCTCGCTTCTCATCTCGCCTTGATTTGGCATGCCTAATAGCGCATCGCGAACTTCTATACAAATATATATATATTTATATTGATGTGTAAATATGTTTATGATCTGGCTGTCATTAGTATAAATATCTACCATATGTAAACCCGTAGATATGTATAAATATATACTATATAGTCTGGTAAATGATTTATGACAATATTTTCGCAACGTTCTTCTATAATTTTGATGATATAATTACGACAATTTATTAGCTTGGAGCTGAGCTCGTCTTTCTGTCTGCGGCTTCTGTTGGATTTATTCAATTCGTTTGCCGCTTGGCGTTAATTTTGCTGTCTTTTCGGCTTTACGTTTTTTTTTTTTTTGCTGTTTTTCTTCAGCTTAGCGTGCGATCTTCTCTATTTATACTTTCATAGAGCTTGCCGACGAGCCGGTTCACACGTTTCAATTATATAATAAAAGGCATTAAATTAGGGTTATATAGATATATGTTTGTATGTGTAGGAAATACTTGAATGTGCTAGCGTCGGCTTTGAAGTGCCATTTTCCGTAAACATATTCATTAGAAACTTGATGCATACCTGCAAAGAGAAGAATTCAACAAATTGTTCTTTAGTTGCATTATCTTTTATTTAGCATATATTTAATATGGCATATTTCGAATAGTATATCTTTCTGCTTATATCTTCAAAGGTCTTGTGCACATGAAAACATAAAAGTTTTCTTAAAGAAAAGAAAGAGAACTAAAGTTCGGCTCGATCCAAGCGGATTTACATCCGTTTCAGTTCAATATCACCTCACTTTGCGGAATATGCGTCCGTCATGTCCGTCAAACTCTGCTTGGGTCCATCTTTCCGATGCAGGCCATATGTCTGCCGGATCGGACGACTATATAATATACATAAAAGGAATCGGTCGACAAGTAGGAAAGCTTTCTTGTTTATCAAGATATCTTAAACAAACTCAGAATTTAAAAGTTTTACTATTATCTCCAAGATTGTCCACATCGAAGCACTATATCATATAGCTGCAATAGGAAGGATGCCTACATCTGAGCCGAGTCCTAACACTGCCTTAGCTCTATAGCTCTATAGGAAGAATCGTTTGAGAAATGAGTTTTTGTACTTTCATCAAACTCTGCATTTGCGAGCTTTACTTTTCTCACAAATCACCCAAATTTCCGGCAAATATATTATATTATTAATATATTATATATATTATTCTGACTTTCTCGTTCTTCAAAGTTTCTGTCTGTGCCACAGTTCGAACTGCAGTCACTTTTTGCTCTGTTTCAACTCTTTTTTTTCGTTACTTTCAGATTTCGGTTCTTATAACATTTAAAGTTTAGCAACTAATTGCGCTCGATTTGATTCACAAAGTGTTTTCTTTGAACAACACGCTTTCACGCACAGCCAAACAAAAAAAAAAACATAAATAATACCACAAACACAAACACAAACAAATACAAATATAGTATAGTACAAGACAATGAATTATGATATGTCAACATACCGAAAAAAATAATAATAACAACAGACACACAAAAAGAAAAAAAAAAAAAGAAAATAAATAGCAACAACAATTTTTGGGACGTGCACGAACTTTTTTTAAGTTGCTTTTTCCAAATATTTGTTGTTTTTGTTATTTTGATCAACTTTTTGTTGGTTCGAATTTGCGGCAAATGTTTCGCCGGGCCGCTCGACGGCGACTGACAAACTGAAATATGTGAAATTATTAAAATCCATTCAATGGCATCTAACTAGAGGCACACACACACACACACACACACACACACACACACATGTTGGTGTAAGAGAGACAGGTATATGGTCTGAACGTTTTGCTGTCAATTGAATGTGAAGTGTGTTTCACAGATCGCAAAAGTTGAAGGCAGGCCAGGGTTGAGGGTCGCGGGGTGCTCTCTCTCTGTGTGTGTGTGTGTGTGTGTGCGTGTGTGTGGCATTATCAGCGTGTTTATATTAAGTGTGACACTCGTTTATGATTGTTTTGTTCGAGTGCAATGCATTAAATGCAAGCGATTATCTTTCGACCCAAACCTAATCTCAGCCAAACGCTGCAGGGGTGCTTTGCGGCTGGAAGGGGCAGTTGGGAGGGCGGAAAGGGGTAGCAGTCAGTGTATTGACATGCCTTAATCATGGTCCACATACTCCACAGATTATAGATTATTCCTCCGAGTCTCACATGCAACTGGAACAGGGCACAAGCTTTGCATCTGCACGCAAAGCACTTGCTAGCTTTATATGAGAGCTTTAAGCGAGCTTTAAGCTGAGCACAGCTAACTTTAAGAGAAGAGAATTAACGTAAAGAATTGATTTAGGCCATTTTCAGCGCAGTTGTAGCTCGCATCAGGACAGCTTTCGATGACAGCTAAATCTGTCCTCGAGCTTTAAGCTGAGCACAAAGAACTTTAAACTAAATTTACTTAAGGAATTGATTTAAAGTTGCTTTGGGTGCTTTTATGTAGCTTTAAGACTAACTTTAAAGCAACTCACTGAAGCCACGAATAGAAATATATCTTCGAAAACTGTGTCTCGACAAGAGCTTTAAGCTCGTGTTAATGTAAAATATTTAAAGTTCATTTTGGTTCAAGATCAGCTTAAAAAGCTATCAAATAGAGTTAATGTAAAAGTCATTTGCGCGAAATCTCGAAAGGTCGTTAAAAACTCATTAGCTTCAGCGCGTGACTTCCTGATTTTAGAGCGTGGCTAATTTTGCAATTAAACTCCAGTTGCGACATATATTATTCAACTCAATTAGTTCACATTCAGCTAGGGTCGCATTATCATAACTTAAAGGAAAAGAGGCAAGAGTTACTTATTATTGAAGGAGTTAAAATACACAGAAAATGAACTTTGTTTTTAGCATGCATTTCAATTTTTTGTTTTGTTTATAACTTGACGCGTTAAAATTCGCAACAAGTTGAAGCTGTGCGCAAGTGCCAAGCTCTGAGCCGGCTTCTTGAATAGAGAATTGTTCAAAAATCAATTGAATAATATTTTCGCTTTTGTAAATCGCAATTTTTTGACATTTACACCGCAATTCAAGGCAATTCTCGTAACAGTTATTTAATTAATTTAGAGCGTAAAATTTACAAATTGCAAATGATATTCGTAACCTATAACAAGCAATTGACCCATTTGTGTTAATGTTAACGCTGTTAGTTGCCTCGCCAGAGGTAGGAGAGGGCGTGACATGTAATGCCAAAGTATTGAAGGGGGGCAAAGGTGGGAGAGTGGAGTGGAGGGTAGCCCACTTGAACGGGCATCGGACGACGCCTTTGATAAGAGCGCTGGAAATTCAATCAACGCGAATGCACTCGAAAAATATACGTATATGCAGCATTGTGAGGCAAAGTGAATCGCCCACATGTAAATGACACTCACTAACACACACACACACACACACACACACACACACACACACACACACACGTAGACTTTACACTGGGAATTGCATTGGGCACAAACTGAAAGCGGAGGCACAACAAATTGCACGCATCTCGTCGCTCAATTGACTGGAGGGGGGGAGGAGGATTGGCAGTTGTTGCCCCTAGGGGTAACTGGGTGCATATATATGCACACATTTGCATATATATGTTACATATATATGTATGTGCGCATAAATGCCACAAAGTCTGCAGCTGCAGCTGAAACCGGAGATGCCACGCTTTATAAACTCTATTAAAAACCCATTTACAATATAATATATATATATATATATAACCCTGCCAAACCCTCTAGATATATATATATATATACATATTTTTATAACTCTGTTTGGCATTCCGCTTTTCAAGATATTGACACAGTTTTCCTAGGAAACATCTCTTTGAACTTGATTTGCACAAATTGATACCGAATTTCAAATGAATTTAATTTTGAATAATTTTCTCTATTCTAACTAAATAAAGAATTTGCTAGAAACTAGCGACTGCAACTTTTGCGAAATTCTTTAGAAATTGAAAATTGTTGCGTAATTTAAAATGAAAAATTTTCAAAAAATAATCTGTCATTTATTCAAACTAACAACTTGAGAACTTTCGAGTGTTTTACTACGAATTTAAAAATTTATTCACACTTAAAAATGTCAACTAGATAAGTTTTGCGAAATTCGGAATTTTCTCTAGATTTCTCTATTAAAAAAAAAACCTTTGTAAAAGTTGTAACATTTTCAGAGATTATGCGAAACGATTCAACATTTTCATTCTGTGTTTTTCTTCTTGAGTAACTTTAAGAGAAAAGGTTAAAAATTCAAACAAATTTTATATTGCGTTCGATTGAAAAATGACAATAGTTTTCCAATTGGGAAACCCTTTTGCGAGTTATCACTGTGAGTTTCCGCTTACTGCGCTTTTTTGGCTTCGTCAAGAAATCAAATCTTATTCAAAACATTTGCCTAATGGCTTATATATATATATATATTGATATAAATGTTTATACGTTGACGTCCAACACAATAATTTCGAAATGCAAAATTTGTTTTTCCGTGACGTCACAGAAATTCCATTGTTTTTATACGAGTCTCAACTTTGGCAACGACAATTGCAGCCCAGATGCCAAATACGTTGCGCAGCCCAAGTTTGTCTGTGGCATTAAGTTGTTGGCTTTGCGTAATTCTATTTATCTATCTATCGATCAATCAGTCCGTCAGTCCATCAGTCCGTCAATCTGTCAATCGATCGATCGTCCATGGCGAACACTCGACGCATGCAAATCGGAAGTTGAAGAGCTCTCAATTTGTCGCTGTCGTCTTTTATCGCAAATCGATCAGAACTGGCAAAGTAAAAGTGAGTGTGCCTGGCTGCACGATACCCTGTAACTCAGCTTCTGCCTATACCAAACGAGAGTCTTCGAGATATTGCTAAAAAGAAGTATAGCTTTAGGATCGATATTTATCTATGTTAATCAAATAATAATGCTTTAAAGTCGATATTTATCGATATTTAAATCTTATACCTAAACTCTTTAAGATATGGCGAAAAAAATACTTCCCTCAATATCGATAATTATCGATAGTTCGATAGTCTCTAGCTGTGAAAGTCTTCGAGAGAGTTCTACAAATGTTTGACTTAAAATCGATATTTATCGAAAATTCGATATTGTTATTTAATAGATTTACGTATATATATTTGAAATATAAAACTTCTAGCGCTTAAAGCTTTCGGTCTTGGCCGACTCAGTTTGTTGTCCCAGATCAAGAATATATATTATTTGCATCCCTCTGCCTGTTACATGCATTTGCACAGAACCGAAATACCCTATTATCCACATTATTGCACTGGGTGTGGGTTATAATGAATGCAAATCGATGCCTGACACTGGCTATCAATTCTCAAAATGTGCTCAGCTTAGCTATTATAAGGGCCAAGTCTTGATTTCTAGTCAAAAGTAGGGGGCACATCCGGTCTGATTTGCTGCAGCAGGTTGAAAAGTTTGGCCTTGACTTTTCTGGCTGTACATGTGCAAAAATCAATGCCCACAACAATGGATAAGGCTGCACAGCAGTACCAGGCAATAAGCAGGGGGGCGTATACATACGAAAAACGAGGGTCGCTCAAGTCAATTTGCAGGCTGAAAAGCTCATTAAAACTCCCGTCAGATACAAGTTGGCGATTGCGTAGCTTGAAAGCACATGAAAGCTCTAAGAGCATACAAAATTAATGAAAATTAATTTAATTTAATCAAGCAACCAGAAACTTTGAAGCTCTAAAGGAAGAATATTGACGAGCTTTTATAAAAGCTTTTACATATAAAGATTTGAAACACTTTCAGTTTCAGTTTAGTTGAAATTAAAGCTTTAAAAGCACTTCCAAGTATTTGCAAGCTTTGAAAGCTCATTAAAGTTTTTCCACAACTGAGAGTTTATCCCTCCCTCCCTTCTTACCTGTTAGCCCGGAGCGTGCCTTCGCACATATCCACAGCCTGGTTGAAATACTGTTTCTGGTCACCCAACGCATCATTGTTGAGCAGCAGGACAAAGGGCGTGGGCAGGAACTCATCTAGGAGATGACTGTGCGCCTGGGCTCTGCTCAACATGCTGATGGCGGTCGCCGAGGAGCACGACGATGTTGTCGACGTGGACGAGGCGTTCGACGAGCCCGGCGAGTTCGATGCTGTCGCTGTGGGCGTGGCTATCGATAACTTTGACGCGTGCTTATTGGAGCCAAAGCTGCGGCGTATCGACTGCAGGCTCTGACGCAGAAAGGACTCGCGTTTGATGTTGCCGCCGCGACGCTTCGCCGGCTGCGCTGCCAGGCACAGCGTCTCATTGGCCTTGGCTGGCAACGAATGTGGGCGTGGCAGCTGGCCATGTGCCGCCGGCAGCTGCACAAACTCGTGCGGAGTGCGGCGCAGCAGCTGCGCCTCCTGCTCACTGATCAGCTCCGAGCCGATGAGCTGCTCCTCCAGCGCCTGGCCACGTTTCGACTTCGTCTTCGTCTTTGCTGGCTTTTGTTTATTGTTGGGCTTCTTGAGGCGCGCCTTCTTCACGGGCTGCTCGCCGGCGACCAGCATCAGCGAGGTGAGGTCCGGAAATGGTTTCAGCCGCTCATCCAACGCTTTGTTTATATTATTATTATTATTATTATGTATATTATTATTATTGTTGTTGTTGTTGTTGTTGCTGGTTGGCTTCTCAATGAAGCTGTAGGATTTGATGAGAAACAAATTGGATTTGTTCTTTTTGGCCTTTAGCTGCTCCGTCGATGATGACTCGACGTTCCCATCGCCATCGTTGACCTCCTCGCTGATTGTGGCCATTGTCTGAGTTCCTTCTTTTTAGCTTATTGTTTCACAATGTTCTTTCTTTCTCTCTTTTTTCTTTTATTATTATTGTTCTAGTTGGCAGCCTTTGCGTGTTTTCACTATCAACAACAACATCTTCTCGATCAGCTCTCCCTCTCTCTCTCGCTCTCTCTCTCTCTCTCTCTGTCTGCAGAAAGAAGGGCAGAGCCAAAGTTATTTTTATGCCGTCGCGTTGACATTGCCCGCTTGCGCCGCAGCGGAGCAGAATGCGAGCAGCTCCAAGCAACGGGAGGTCGATAAACTATCACACACTCACTCGCACACACACACACATACACATGCGATATTGAACGCCTGCATGTGTATTGGTGAGTTTTCGAAAGCTAGCCTGCAGCAGGCGTGCAATTGGCAGCCGCCGCTTCATGCGTGAGACACGTCCGTGTGTGTCAACCGACTCTTGCCTGCAAGGCGGCAAAGCGGGTTGAAGCCGCAACGGTTATGACCGGTTATGATCGGTTATGAACCGCAATTATTAGCATCTGTTTTTGAACTACAAATCAAACCCTAATAAACCTAAACTTGGTTCACCTTTCACCGAACTGCAAAGTCAAAAATAAAAAAAACAATTCTTTTAAATATCGAAGCTCTTTTCTTCTACTTAAAAGTTTCGTATTTCGATCTATTTGCTCTCACTATTTTCAATTACGATCGTCTTATAATATATTATATAGTATCATATATCTGGTAACCATTTAACATATATCATATGTCATATAAGTAGCTCAATCTCAATCTCGACTAGTCAATGTAAGCCCCAACTAATCTGTCTGCGAGGGTATTCAACGTCTGTCATCTGTAGATGTTAACAGTTAACAGCCATAAAGCTTACAGCTCTAATGTGAGAGCCGGCATTATCGTAGATCTCTTAATTAAGAACGAAATTAATTTAACAGTATCTGCTAATTTGTATATGGTTAGCAGCTCTGTTAAAAGTTATTTATATGCATGAAATATCGTTAACAAAGAGGCGAGCTCGAGTGCCAACTGATAATTATTCGAACTTCAATCATGATTATCATAGATTTAGATAATAAATATATATACTATATACATATGTACATATATAGTACAATAAACAAGGCTTTCTTTTGCGTAATCGTACTGCAGATGCGCGCTCTCTTTCTGCCATCAGCTGTTTGCCTACGCATGTGTGTGTGTGTGTGTTAGTGTTTGTGTGTGTGTTTGCTTATGCCCCTGTCAAACAATAGATGGCGCCACGCAGCAGCCGCCCGGCATTTGACAACACTCTCTCACTCTACCCCTCACTCTCTCTCTCTCTCTCTCATTCTCCTCTCACACTCTCTCACTACGCGCCGTACGTGTTGTTGTTTTGGTCTGGCCAGCAGCTCTTTGCTGTGCGCGTGTATTTGCTTTTACCGCTAGTTGTTGTTTTCGCTGCTGCTTTTGTTGTTGTTGTTGTTGTTGTTGTTGTTGCTGCTGCTGCTGCTGTGGAGTACAATTCTTTTCTTATTTAATTTGGTTTTTTGTTTTTTATTTTTTTTTTTGCATTTATTTTTGGCCACGACACACAGCCAACAACATTTCCGTCACTTTTTGCTTTATGATGTCACTTGGCCGTACTCCCGGCTACGTACGTAAATGTCTATGGCGGCTCCGTTTACCGCTAACCGTTCTTTTGCGAAATATGTTTGATCGAGGCTGTTGTTAGTTTGTTTTGCGCGTCTTTCGCTGTGCTGTATGTTGTTGTGGTTGTTGTTGTTAACGCCAAACTAATTCGCCGCAATTTATAAACATTTACACTAAAATGGACTTTTCATTTGTTGATAAACTTTATTGTTGTCGTGTGTGTGCGCGCGCGATAGCTGGTAACGGCAAACAAAATACAAGCCGAGCACACGAAAAAAAATTTATATATAAAAAAAAATTTGAAAAAAAAAAAAACTGTGTTTATGTATTTGAAAAGAATAAAAACACAAAATGTGGAAAAGCGGCCACCGCTGCTGCTGCTGCTTGAAAAGCGCTCTCTCGCTCGCTCTCGCTCGCTCACTGGCTGCCCGTCTGCTTTGTCGTTCGCTTTCGCACTGAATTTGAAATTGAAGCGCCGTTGCGGCCAGACCCACCGTCCAGCCAGCAGCAGAAGCAGCAGCAGAAGCAGCGGCAGCGGCAGCGACGGCGACGGCGACGGCGGCCCTACATCAACAATATCTGAGACGACGCGAGGCGACGCGGCGAACAGGCAACCACATACGGCGGCGAATCGTGGCCACATGCATGCATACGATTATGTGCGTGTGTGTGTGCTTGTGTATTTAACTTCTTCGGCGCGCTTATCATGCTGCGTTGCGTTGGCGTCAACGTCGACGCAGCCGTTGGCGTTGCTTTACTGCTATTGTTGTTAAGAAAGTTAACATTCAAAAAAGAGAAAAGAAGCAACCGCCGCCAGAGGCAGTTTAAAGTTCTGTTCTCTCTCTCTCGCTGTGCCTGGCAGACAGGTGCTGGGCTTATCTAAGGAAACAGCAGCTGATGCCAACAGATACGCAGCTGAGATTTAACTATTAACCGTTAAGCGCACGCTTTGCTTTGCCCACCTTTCGCTCAGCGAATTGGTAATTTCTTGCCAAATTTTGTTGTTGTTGTTGTTTTTGCTGATTTGTTTTTTTTAGCTGACCTCAAAAACGTTGACCAACACACAACGCACACTTTTTTGTTTCCCTTTTGGCTCCACATGATGATTTGTCAGTTTTGCTTTTGCCATTGTGCAAAAATAATTAAGGCGAAAAATAATAATTATACAGCATTAAAATACAACAGACGAAAGACTGAGACTAAGACTAAAGCGAAAGAGCAATACAAATAACCCGTTTGCGCCCTCACCTGACCAACAATAATGTGCTATCTTAGCACGCCCCCTGGCCAACAGGCACCCACGAGCCGATGTTCTCTAGTCTTAATTGAACTTTTACCGTATTATTTTCGATAAAAATCCAAAGATAAGTGGGCAAGCGTTTATGCGATATGGCAACACTGTTGTTAACTGCTGCACTAAACTGAATTCGCCGTGGCGAATCCCCCCCTCTCAAAACCACACACACACACACACACACACAGGCGCTAGTCATGATGATGAGCTATGCAAAACCGCAACCTTCACTTTGTCTAACTCTTGATCTGTTGAGGCCTCTGTATATACCCTGTACCCCCATAAGAGTTAGATACAGATGACTTTGATAAGGTTGTGCTTATTCACGTAGAAGATAGGGCAGGGTATCCACAGCTAGCCTAAACTGGTTGACACTCAAATTAGTCAAACTAGGATGTTCGCGCAGATCAAATGTATTTACAGTTCTTTTCGTATCTTCCAAATCGATAAATATCGATATCAATTAGGAATAATCTAATAAGCTGATTACCGTATTTAAGGTTAAATTTAAGAATCGATAAATATCGATATTAAACAGTTTCAAATGCAGATCAACACATACAGCTTCAATCTTTGCCGAATCGATAAAAATCGATTGTGAACAGATTATTATTTTCCAAATTTCCAAATTTCGTAAATTAGCCAAATCGATAAATATCGATATCCTGAGACGCTTTCCTTAGTTAATCTATAAGAGCTGAATATACAATATATAACATTTGGATTATCATTTACCCTAAACAATAGACAAACATATTTTCCACATTAAGTAAATTTTGGTTTGCTGGCAAATCGATAAATATCGATTTCCTGATTCCTTTCTAGACTATATCTATAAAAGCTAAATAACACACATTTGGAATGCAAGCAAACTTAGTTTGGATTAAGTCAATTCCAGATTTCTTAAATCGATAAATATCGATTACAACGATGTGTTTATTTTTCGTGGACTTGAGGCCTGTTTAGAGGGTATCTACGAGTGCGGCACTCACGACTCGCGCACTGTTAACTTGTTTGGCTTTTATGTGGGGCGTCACTTTCATGGGGCGTTTTGTTTGTTTAATAGTCTCATTAAAAGATACGAGATTGTATCTGTGGGCAGGTCGACGGTTCGAGGGGAACTGCGCTGGGATCAAAGCAAGGGCAAGAGCGAAAACTAAAGCTCAAAGTGAAAACGAGTTGGTCAAGGAAAACTTTGGCACTTGGCAACTTTTCCAGGTGAACGCAAATCAATTCAACAATAAAACGTCACATTGATAGCAAAGTTGCGTAAGGGTAAAAAAAAAACGAAAAACACAGAAATGAAAATTAATCTTTGCACCCTGCAAAAAAGCATATGACTAATAGTTTCCAGGTGTTCGGCATTTCAGCAGATATGACAGCAAAATATGCTGTACACCTGGCTAATGAACTAAAGTAAATTATGATACGAACATGTATACTATATGCCCTATCTATCTATCGATATTACTGCGCCTCGCACACCTGGCCAATTCGTAATATCTAATTGGAACCCGGAAAAGCACCTTTTCGGCCTTCCCATGACTAACTCTGTCTAACTGTCTATAGTATCTATGCTAGTCCATATTCTCACAGCAACTATCTATTATATATTCCTTCATGCTTTTCCTCTATTAACTTTCTTATTTCCCTATTTCAATAATAATATTATATGTGCCTAATGGAACTCAAGTTAATTTTCCTATATGTTGCTTCCTTTGGATTAGATCCTGGCTGGAGAGCTCGGCTCGAGCTAGAGCGAAAGATTTGTCATTGTCCCAACAACTATTGAAGAAACACATTGAATATATTCCCAGCTCAGGTATTCTACGTGAACGCTGGAAAGTAGCTCAAGAATTTGGAAATTCCTTGACATCGGGACTAACACAACTGAAATAACTGCACCTAGCTCTAACGTATCAGGAACGTAAACTCCTCAAGTCTTCTGTTTTTTTTTTTTTTGAGTAGATTCTCGCTATAAAAGCTCCATGAACTATCCAGTAAATCTTCCCAATAGGAATAATCTGTTTGCGAATCGAAAGGCTGTCGTGTCGGGATGGGGCCTGATAGGATGTGTGTTAGTTCCGATTTCAGGGAATTCTCAAATAATCTGAACAATTTTAAACTAGATTCCAGCTATGGCGCATCCAAGTTCTTATTCATCCAGATTACCTCCGACCTTTGTCTATGCTACATCCCAGTAAAGGAATTCCTGCCAAGCTAATTCCTTAAGCTGTGGATTATCTTCACAGGATTATCATTAGGGCCCGTCTGGGAAGCTATATTATATTGAATCTCAGATGAGAATTGTTCGTGTCTAAATCCAGATTAGGATTTCTGCCTAGGCGTGAAGACCATCCAAATACTGAGAAACAAATTAAATTGTATGCGCAACCAAATATTTTGACACAATTCCCCAAAACTGCGGACCATAAACAAAGTACATATATATATATTTCTATATAGTATAAGGCATCGGAGCACAAGTGAAATACATTTGCGAAGAGATGCGATCGTGCTATCAGTCACGACTATGCGAAGACAAAAGAGTTTTAATCAAAACATCTCGCTCTCTGACGCTGCAATTGACGTAGTCAGATATATATAGAATATATATAGTATATATATATATATAGTATATCGATATGGCTGGTCTAATAAATCAGAGCACGACACTTAGTCAAACAATGCGCCCGATAGATACGCCTGATTATCAACAACTAGTTCTCTCCCCCCCCTCTCGCACCATATATAATCTGTAATCCCAAGTCTATAAGGGGCGATAAGGTCGTTCAACTTGAGGCTGCGCTCTAGCTCAATTCTGAATCCATGTCAGATTATATACTGCGACATGCGGAAATCGCTGCTGAGGAGTTCATAGATCGGGCCAGAGATCACGCCCATTGCCTGCCGAAAGTATACGACCAAAAATTCCGTTCGTATTATTAATCTAGGCAATATTTTTGTTTACATTTTATAAAAATAGAATTCAAGAAAGCTTCAAATTTAGTTCACGAACTGGACTTTCTAATTGAAATCCAAAACTGGAAACTTCCGCTCCATTTACTTAACGTATTATTGGTAAAGATTTGATGTCAAAGGTCAAGTATCGCATAAATTGGCATCTGTTCGATTTGTTTGTCATATTGTATATGGACTCACCTGGAATGCTTCCGTTTCGCATTGTCGCTCAGCGAACCAGTTGTGGCAAGTTGTGTTAATCTGTAAAAAAAAAAATTGCAAACAGTTGTCAATCAAAATCAATAGTTACAATCAATTATCTACCATATTTACGTGCCCAATTCAGGCTAACTTTGACAGACACATCTAATTATATGCCACAAAGTCACATAGAAAATTTCAGCAAAATATCTCTTGTACTTTCCGAGTTACGATAGTTGGTATGCGTATATGGTAAATATGTTGGCATGGTCACACTTTTGTTAATGCAGCTCGTGGCCTGGGTAATTAACGGTATGCCCCCACCCACCAGCAAGCCTTGACACAGACTCAGGCATAAGCCAAAGGTTATGCTTTCCACTTCCATAACTCGCAATTACACAATCAAAAGGAAGCCCCGAAATGCGTCTGTGTGTGTGTGTCTCTCGCTCTCTCTCTCTCTCTCTCTCTTTGGTGCTGCTGCAGCATGAAAGAACCGAACAAAACAAACACGGCGAAAAGTGAGAGCAAACATTTTTGTTTGAGCGAATTCAGCGAGCAGCCAACCTACTCAACGCACACGCCTGTGCCGACTCGCACACACACACACACACACACAGACAGACACATATACACACAGCAATTGCCGCTAGGGGGCGTGCTCACCTTGATTTTGCGTTCGCACACAGATTTTTGCCAAATTTTCGCAAGAGTTTTACATGCTGTTGCGTATGGTAAAAGTTTTCCCAACACTTTTTGCACTTTTTGTGAATTGTTGTTGTTGATTATTGTGCGTGCGCCTTAACTCGGGCTCCCGCTGCTGCTGGCGGCGAATTGCGAATTTGCTGTATCAATTGCCTAAGCTGCTGCACAAAACGAAATACATATGTAAATCGTTGTTGTAATTTGTTTTTGTTTTTTTGTTTTATTTTGGTGAATATTTGTATCTATTTATTGACGCTGAGGCGAATGTTGGCAAATAATACCGGAGAAGTTCCGTTGACGACACGACGCGCTGCGCACTCAATTAATATGGCAACTGAGACCGTTGCTGCTGCTGCTGTCGCTGGCTCTGTTCTTCTGTCTCTGCGGCATTCGCAGCAGCAGCAGCAGCAGCAGTACCGTTAGCCTGCAGCGACGTCGCTGGGTGGTGGTGGGTTTGTGCGGGCGCAGCAGCGGTGAGCTTGCAAGCCACCACCAAATGATGCGTGAGCGCGGCGAATTGGACGCGTCTGCGTGTGCATGTGTGTGCGTGTCCTGTAAGCTGCACATTGAGTTAAATTGAAAATCGGTGCAACGCTTAAAGCGCTGCCTATGCCAACCGAAAAGATTCGCCAAAGAGTGCCACACAAATCACCCCATTTGCTGTCAAGAGCAGCAGCAGGCAGATGACAGCAGACTGAGAGAGAGTAAGAGAGAGCGTATGCGAATATTACTTGTCAATACACACACACACACACACACACACGGACTCACGTGTTTACATATGTATGTAGGTAATGTTAAGGTATGGCCAGTTCTGCACAGATGCTGATTCTTTGGGCCGGCATTTGTCGCACTCGCACTGCCACGTGAGAGCTCTGGGGATTTTTGTTTTTTTGCTTGACGCAATCTGCGCATGCACACATACACACAAACTCACATGTACGGGACACATGACATTTTATGCTTGTATGCGCACAAAAAAAAAAAAATTATGTACGGAACAGTGCTGCCCATGCCGCTTTTTTTGGCTCAAAACTGGCTACTCTTGAATTAGCGGATTTTAGTTTTAAAACATCAACACATTTTAAATGTATTATAATAAATGAAACTTATCTGAACAGCAAAAACTATTTTTAAAACTGTTTTCAACTGACTTTCCAATATATCTAGCCTTTTTGACTGCTCACAAAAGCTGGCAACACTGGTCAGGAGTCGTTTCTAAGCATGTCGAGTGTTATCAAAGTGACGTAGTTACATACATATCTATGTATGTAAACTAGCCATATGTTAATATGTTAAGCTAGTTGCTGTTAATTGCAATCGAGGCGAGTTAATGTTGGCCGCGTGACGTCAGTGCACACAGAACTACAAACTATTACAATATAATCAATTGGATTGATTTTCGTGTCGCGTGATTGGCGTGACGCGCAAGATCAGAGCTGGGGCCCATCTCTAGCCGCACGACAAAAGCCAAGGAACAAGCGTAAGGTCAAGCTCATTAGCTGGCGCTGATGTAAGTGGCGCAACGCCATCTAGCGGCTGCCAGCCACAAGCAATCTCTCCTCTCTCTCTCTCTCTCTCTCTGTGTGTGTGTGCATTTGTTTATTGAGCTAACGAAAACAAAACGCAAAGCTAATGCAATAAATTAATTGGCAACGAGGGGCAGCCGTCACGCCAAAAAATGTGCCCAGCTGATAGATAAACAAACGAAATTGTACATTATTTGTAAATGTTATACAAATAGCATTCCCAATGCGCAACAGCCACACACAAAATAACAATGAAAAATTACATGAAAATCATATGGTGCGGTGACCTTGCATAAAAGCGAAGATGAGCGCCAATTGGAGCGCAGCACAAGAATGGCTCAATTATTCGCCGCGATCTGCACAGTTCGCCGCGCACAAAACATTATGGTTGTGAGCTCGGCTCAACTGCTCAACTGTTCACTCACCGCTCCTCGCTGGCGCTGAAGCCCACCGATGCAGTTGTCACTTTCAGCGTCTGTCGCAGCAGCGAGCCCAAAACGCTGCGCGTCGCCGCTGACTTTTTAATGTTGCTGCTGCTGCTGCTGCTGCTGCTGCTGCTACTGTGGGTCCGGCTGGGATCCGTGTTGCAGCGCGGGCGAAAGATCTCGTTTAGCTGCGTGTGGCGTGGCGGACGCTTGCGCAGCGGCTGCGGCGAGGTCAATGGCGATGGATCTGGCGTATCCTGTGTGGGCGTCAATGAATTCGCCCGGTTGCGGCGAAACGGCGAAGCCGACCGACTGGTCATTCGCGGCGTATTGCTGCCGCTGCCGCTGCCGCTGCCGACGCCACTGTTGTGGGCCGGCGGAGTGAGGTAGTTCATGTTATTGATAAAACGCTGCGTTCAGCCAAGTCAAGTTCGGTTTTTATTTATTTAATTTTTTTGCGTTAGCACGAATCGCACGCTTGGCTATAACCACGGCTACTCAGCGAATGTTGGCCGCAGCGGCAACTGTTTAGATTCCTGCTCGAGCCAGGGCCTCGCGAATGTTGCATGCCAAAATGCGCAAGGTGAAAGAAACAACAACAGCAACAACAACAGCAAATAACTAAATCAGCGGCCACCGCCCCCTTTCACCGTTCACATTATCGAATTGACGAACAATTGGCAAGCGAAATGGCCATAAAAAACGGATGGCAACAAACTCAAGAGTGTGAAGGAGGCGAACAAAAACATGCATAAATAAACAAACGGGAAAAGACAATAGCCAATAGACAATAGCGGCGACAGCGACGTCAACAGCTCTGACATACCCGTTTGGAGCATAAGGTACAGTTTGCAAGCCAGAATAAGGTTAGGTTTTGATAAAATTCAAAGTAAGCAAATGTTTTAGGTTAGGATCCAGAAATAGGGAAGGAAAGCAACTAAAATTGTTGTTTATTTCAATAGAAATGTATAATTAAGAAAAAAAAATGCTCAAATTTAGCAGGTGGAGAGATTTTTTTTTGAAATTATTTCAGCTGAAAACATTCTGGATTGTAATTTTAAAGATTTCAAGAGAGTTCCGGGTACGTAACCACTTTCTTGATGATTCATCTCACGGATTCAACTAGAAACACTGTTTTATAGAATTGACTAGGAATAAAGTTTCAAAAAAGTTTGAAATCATGACCGAACCGTTTTTTGTGAAAAATTTTTATGTAATAATTGAATTCTTGACTTCATTGATTCCCTATTGAGGTAAAACATTATAAAATCCGTCAATATTTAATCGAGATACGATTTTCGAACCTACTCCGAGTTTGAGAAAAAACGTGATGTAACCCCTTGATTTTTGGTCGATTTGGGTCAAATTTTGGATTTTCAATATTTCGATAGTACTGATCCTTACGAGCTCAAAATGGTATAAAATTCCAAAATCGGACATTATTTGGCGGAACTACTCCGAAAAATCATCAAAAAAGTAGACTTTACAAGAACCAATTGCTTTTTGGTGAACAACTTTGTTTAACCCATCGATATTTAATTTGTTTGAATGCAAATTGATATTAGGGCTACGTACGAGTTCAAAAAGGTATATCATTTCAAAATCCGACAATATATTATGAAAAAAGTTAGGATTTTTGAACCGACCCCGATTTCGACAAAAAAAAAAGGGTATGATTTGAAAGGTCCACGCGGAGATATGACGTTTCAAAACGACATAACTCCGCGCGGAGATATGACGTTTCAAAACGACATAACTCCACGCGGAGATATGACGTTCCAAAACGACATTACTCCGCGCGGTATGATGGATAATAGCTCCGCGCGGAGATATGACGTTCCAAAACGACATAACTCTGCGCGGTATGATGGGTAATAGCTCCGCGCGGAGATATGATGTTCCAAAACGACATAACTCCGCGCGGTATGATGGATAATAGCTCCGCGGGGAGATATGACGTTCCAAAACGACATAACTCCGCGCGGAGATATGACGTTCCAAAACGACATAACTCCGCGCGGAGATATGACGTTCCAAAACGACATAACTCCGCGCGGAGATATGACGTTCCAAAACGACATAACTCTGCGCGGTATGATGGGTAATAGCTCCGCGGGGAGATATGACGTTCCAAAACGACATAACTCCCTCCGCTCGGATGGAAATAGCTCCGCGGGGAGATATGACGTTCCAAAACGACATAACTCCCTCCGCTCGGATGGAAATAGCTCCGCGGGGAGATATGACGTTCCAAAACGACATAACTCCCTCCGCTCGGATGGAAATAGCTCCGCGGGGAGATATGACGCTCCAAAACGACATAACTCCGCGCGGTATGATGGATAATAGCTCCGCGCGGAGATATGACGTTCCAAAACGACATAACTCCGCGCGGTATGATGGATAATAGCTCCGCGGGGAGATATGACGTTCCAAAACGACATAACTCCGCGCGGTATGATGGATAATAGCTCCGCGGGGAGATATGACGTTCCAAAACGACATAACTCCGCGCGGAGATATGACGTTCCAAAACGACATAACTCCGCGCGGAGATATGACGTTCCAAAACGACATAACTCCGCGCGGAGATATGACGTTCCAAAACGACATAACTCCGCGCGGTATGATGGATAATAGCTCCGCGCGGAGATATGACGTTCCAAAACGACATAGCTCCGCGCGGTATGATGGATAATAGCCCCGCGGGGAGATATGACGTTCCAAAACGACATAACTCCGCTCGGTATGATGGATAATAGCTCCGCGCGAGATATGACGTTCCAAAACGACATAACTCCGCGCGGAGATATGACGTTCCAAAACGACATAACTCCGCGCGGTATGATGGATAATAGCTCCGCGAGGAGATATGACGTTCCAAAACGACATAACTCCGATCGGAGATATGACGTTCCAAAACGACATATAACTCCCTCCGCTCGGATGGAAACAGCTCCGCGGGGAGATATGACGTTCCAAAACGACATAACTCCCTCCGCTCGGATGGAAATAGCTCCGCGGGGAGATATGACGTTCCAAAACGACATAACTCCCTCCGCTCGGATGGAAATAGCTCCGCGGGGAGATATGACGTTCCAAAACGACATAACTCCGCGCGGAGATATGACGTTCCAAAACGACATTACTCCCTCCGCTCGGATGGAAATAGCTCCGCGGGGAGATATGACGTTCCAAAACGACATAACTCCGCGCGGAGATATGACGTTCCAAAACGACATAACTCCCTCCGCTCGGATGG
This sequence comes from Drosophila virilis, assembly GCF_030788295.1. NCBI lineage: Eukaryota > Metazoa > Arthropoda > Insecta > Diptera > Drosophilidae > Drosophila > Drosophila virilis. The sequence goes on from NC_091543.1 coordinate 1,197,668, forward strand.
AAATAACTCCGCGCGGAGATATGACGTTCCAAAACGACATTACTCCCTCCGCTCGAATGGAAACAGCTCCGCGGGGAGATATGACGTTCCAAAACGACATAACTCCGCGCGGAGATATGACGTTCCAAAACGACATTACTCCCTCCGCTCGGATGGAAATAGCTCCGCGGGGAGATATGACGTTCCAAAACGACATAACTCCGCGCGGAGATATGACGTTCCAAAACGACATAACTCCGCGCGGTATGATGGATAATAGCCCCGCGGGGAGATATGACGTTCCAAAACGACATAACTCCGTGCGGTATGATGGGTAATAGCTCCGCGGGGAGATATGACGTTCCAAAACGACATTACTCCCTCCGCTCGGATGGAAACAGCTCCGCGGGGAGATATGACGTTCCAAAACGACATAGCTCCGCGCGGTATGATGGATACTAGCTCCGCGGGGAGATATGATGTTCCAAAACGACATAACTCCGTGCGGAGATATGACGTTCCAAAACGACATAACTCCGCGCGGTATGATGGATAATAGCTCCGCGCGGAGATATGACGTTCCAAAACGACATAACTCCGCGGGGAGATATGACGTTCCAAAACGACATAACTCCGCGCGGTATGATGGATAATAGCCCCGCGGGGAGATATGACGTTCCAAAACGACATAACTCCGTGCGGTATGATGGGTAATAGCTCCGCGGGGAGATATGACGTTCCAAAACGACATTACTCCCTCCGCTCGGATGGAAACAGCTCCGCGGGGAGATATGACGTTCCAAAACGACATAACTCCGCGCGGAGATATGACGTTCCAAAACGACATAACTCCGCGGGGAGATATGACGTTCCAAAACGACATAACTCCGCGCGGTATGATGGATAATAGCTCCGCGGGGAGATATGACATTCCAAAACGACATAGCTCCGCGCGGTATGATGGATAATAGCTCCGCGGGGAGATATGACGTTCCAAAACGACATAACTCCGCGCGGTAAGATGGATAATAGCTCCGCGGGGAGATATGACATTCCAAAACGACATAGCTCCGCGCGGTATGATGGATAATAGCTCCGCGCGGAGATATGACGTTCCAAAACGACATTACTCCCTCCGCTCGGATGGAAACAGCTCCGCGGGCAGATATGACGTTCCAAAACGACATAACTCCCTCCGCTCGGATGGAAATAGCTCCGCGCGGAGATATGACGTTCCAAAACGACATAACTCCGCGCGGAGATATGACGTTCCAAAACGACATAACTCCGCGGGGAGATATGACGTTCCAAAACGACATAACTCCGCGCGGAGATATAACGTTCCAAAACGACATAACTCCGCGCGGTATGATGGATAATAGCTCCGCGCGGAGATATGACGTTCCAAAACGACATAACTCCGCGCGGAGATATGACGTTCCAAAACGACATACTTCCGCGGGGAGATATGACGTTCCATAACGACATAACTCCGCTCGGTATGATGGATAATAGCTCCGCGAGGAGATATGACGTTCCAAAACGACATAACTCCGCGCGGAGACATGACGTTCCAAAACGACATACTCCGCGCGGTATGATGGATAATAGCTCCGCGGGGAGATGTGACGTTCCAAAACGACATAACTCCGCGCGGTATGATGGATAATAGCTCCGCGCGGAGATATGACGTTCCAAAACGACATAACTCCGCGCGGTATGATGGGTAATAGCTCCGCGGGGAGATATGACGTTCCAAAACGACATAACTCCGCGCGGAGATATGACGTTCCAAAACGACATAACTCCGCGGGGAGATATGACGTTCCAAAACGACATAACTCCCTCCGCTCGGATGGAAATAGCTCCGCGGGGAGATATGACGTTCCAAAACGACATAACTCCGCGCGGAGATATGACGTTCCAAAACGACATAACTCCGCGCGGTATGATGGATAATAGCTCCGCGCGGAGATATGACGTTCCAAAACGACATAACTCCGCTCGGTATGATGGATAATAGCTCCGCGAGGAGATATGACGTTCCAAAACGACATAACTCCGCGCGGAGATATGACGTTCCAAAACGACATAACTCCCTCCGCTCGGATGGAAATAGCTCCGCGCGGAGATATGACGTTCCAAAACGACATAACTCCCTCCGCTCGGATGGAAATAGCTCCGCGGGGAGAAATGACGTTCCAAAACGAAATAACTCCGCGCGGAGATATGACGTTCCAAAACGACATAACTCTGCGCGGTATGATGGGTAATAGCTCCGCGGGGAGATATGACGTTCCAAAACGACATAACTCCGCGCGGAGATATGACGTTCCAAAACGACATAACTCCGCGCGGAGATATGACGTTCCAAAACGACATAACTCCGCGCGGAGATATGACGTTCCAAAACGACATAACTCCGCGCGGTATGATGGATAATAGCTCCGCGCGGAGATATGACGTTCCAAAACGACATAACTCCGCGCGGAGATATGACGTTCCAAAACGACATAACTCCGCGGGGAGATATGACGTTCCAAAACGACATAACTCCGCGCGGTATGATGGATAATAGCTCCGCGGGGAGATATGACATTCCAAAACGACATAGCTCCGCGCGGTATGATGGATAATAGCTCAGCGGGGAGATATGACGTTCCAAAACGACATAACTCCCTCCGCTCGGATGGAAATAGCTCCGCGGGGAGATATGACGTTCCAAAACGACATAACTCCGCGCGGTATGATGGATAATAGCTCCGCGGGGAGATATGACATTCCAAAACGACATAGCTCCGCGCGGTATGATGGATAATAGCTCCGCGGGGACATATGACGTTCCAAAACGACATAACTCCGCTCGGTATGATGGATACTAGCTCCGCGCGGAGATATGACGTTCCAAAACGACATAACTCCGCGCGGTATGATGGATAATAGCTCCGCGAGGAGATATGACGTTCCAAAACGACATAACTCCGCGCGGTATGATGGATAATAGCTCCGCGGGGAGATATGATGTTCCAAAACGACATTACTCCGCTCGGTATGATGGATACTAGCTCCGCGCGGAGATATGACGTTCCAAAACGACATAACTCCCTCCGCTCGGATGGAAATAGCTCCGCGGGGAGATATGACGTTCCAAAACGACATAACTCCGCGCGGTATGATGGATAATAGCTCCGCGGGGAGATATGACGTTCCAAAACGACATAACTCCGCTCGGTATGATGGATACTAGCTCCGCGCGGAGATATGACGTTCCAAAACGACATAACTCCCTCCGCTCGGATGGAAATAGCTCCGCGGGGAGATATGACGTTCCAAAACGACATAACTCCGCGCGGTATGATGGATAATAGCTCCGCGGGGAGATATGACGTTCCAAAAGGACATAACTCCGCTCGGTATGATGGATACTAGCTCCGCGCGGAGATATGACGTTCCAAAACGACATAACTCCCTCCGCTCGGATGGAAATAGCTCCGCGGGGAGATATGACGTTCCAAAACGACATAACTCCGCGCGGTATGATGGATAATAGCTCCGCGGGGAGATATGAAGTTCCAAAACGACATAACTCCGCGAGGTATGATGGATAATAGCTCCGCGCGGAGATATGACGTTCCAAAACGACATAACTCCCTCCGCTCGGATGGAAATAGCTCCGCAGGGAGATATGACGTTCCAAAACGACATAACTCTGCGCGGTATGATGGATAATAGCTCCGCGCGGAGATATGACGTTCCACAACGACATAACTCCGCGGGGAGATATGACGTTCCAAAACGACATAACTCCGCTCGGTATGATGGATAATAGCTCCGCGCGGAGATATGACGTTCCACAACGACATAACTCCGCGGAGAGATATGACGTTCCAAAACGAAATAACTCCGCTCGGTATGATGGATAATAGCTCCGCGCGGAGATATGACGTTCCAAAACGGCATAACTCCTTCCGCTCGGATGGAAATAGCTCCGCGAGGAGATATGACGTTCCAAAACGACATAACTCTGCGCGGTATGATGGATAATAGCTCCGTGGGGAGATATGACGTTCCAAAACGACATAACTCCGCGGGGAGATATGACGTTCCAAAACGACATAACTCTCTCCGCTCGGATGGAAATAGCTCCGCGGGGAGATATGACGTTCCAAAACGATATAACTCCGCGCGGTATGATGGATAATAGCTCCGCGGGGAGATATGACGTTCCAAAACGACATAACTCCCTCCGCTCGGATGGAAATAGCTCTGCGGGGAGATATGACGTTCCAAAACGATATAACTCCGCGCGGTATGATGGATAATAGCTCCGCGGGGAGATATGACGTTCCAAAACGACATAACTCCGCGAGGTATGATGGATAATAGCTCCGCGCGGAGATATGACGTTCCAAAACGACATAACTCCGCTGGGAGATATGACGTTCCAAAACGACATAACTACGCGCGGTATGATGGATAATAGCTCCGCGGGGACATATGACGTTCCAAAACGACATAACTCCGCTCGGTATGATGGATAATTGCTCCGCGGGGAGATATGACGTTCCAAAACGACATAACTCTGCGCGGTATGATGGGTAATAGCTCCGCGGGGAGATATGACGTTCCAAAACTACATAACTCCGCGCGGAGATATGACGTTCCAAAACGACATAACTCCGCTGGGAGATATGACGTTCCAAAACGACATAACTACGCGCGGTATGATGGATAATAGCTCCGCGGGGACATATGACGTTCCAAAACGACATAACTCCGCTCGGTATGATGGATAATAGCTCCGCGGGGAGATATGACGTTCCAAAACGACATAACTCCGCTCGGTATGATGGATAATAGCTCCGCGGGGACATATGACGTTCCAAAACGACATAACTTCCTCCGCTCGGATGGAAATAGCTCCGCGGGGAGATATGACGTTCCAAAACGACATAACTCCGCGGGGAGATATGACGTTCCAAAACGACATAATTCCGCGCGCTATGATGGATAATAGCTCCGCGAGGAGATATGATGTTCCAAAACGACATAACTTCGCTCGGTATGATGGATAATAGCTCCGCGCGGAGATATGACGTTCCAAAACGACATAACTCCGCTCGGTATGATGGATACTAGCTCCGCGCGGAGATATGACGTTCCAAAACGACATAACTCCGCGCGGTATGATGGATAATAGCTCCGCGGGGAGATATGACGTTCCGAAACGACATAACTCCGCTCGGTATGATGGATACTAGCTCCGCGCGGAGATATGACGTTTCAAAACGACATTACTCCCTCCGCTCGGATGGAAATAGCTCGGCGGGGAGATATGACGTTCCAAAACGACATAACTCCGCGCGGTATGATGGATAATAGCTCCGCGCGGAGATATGACGTTCCAAAACGACATAACTCCCTCCGCTCGGATGGAAATAGCTCCGCGGGGAGATATGACGTTCCAAAACGACATAACTCCGCGCGGTATGATGGATAATAGCTTCGCGGGGAGATATGACGTTCCAAAACGACATAGCTCCGCGCGGTATGATGGATAATAGCTCCGCGGGGAGATATGAAGTTCCAAAACGACATAACTCCGCGGGGAGATATGACGTTCCAAAACGACATAGCTCCGCGCGGTATGATGGATAATAATAAAACGACATAACTCCGCGGGGAGATATGACGTTCCAAAACGACATAACTCCGCTCGGTATGATGGATAATAGCTCCGCGCGGAGATATGACGTTCCAAAACGACATAACTCCGCGGGGAGATATGACGTTCCAAAACGACATAACTCCGCTCGGTATGATGGATAATAGCTCCGCGCGGAGATATGACGTTCCAAAACGACATAACTCCTTCCGCTCGGATGGAAATAGCTCCGCGAGGAGATATGACGTTCCAAAACGACATAACTCTGCGCGGTATGATGGATAATAGCTCCGCGGGGAGATATGACGTTCCAAAACTACATAACTCCGCGCGGAGATATGACGTTCCAAAACGACATAGCTCCGCTGGGAGATATGACGTTCCAAAACGACATAACTACGCGCGGTATGATGGATAATAGCTCCGCGGGGACATATGACGTTCCAAAACGACATTACTCCGCTCGGTATGATGGATAATAGCTCCGCGGGGAGATATGACGTTCCAAAACGACATAGCTCTGCGCGGTATGATGGGTAATAGCTCTGCGCGGTATGATGGGTAATAGCTACGCGGGGAGATATGACGTTCCAAAACGACATAACTCCGCGCGGTATGATGGATAATAGCTCCGCGCGGAGATATGACGTTCCAAAACGACATAACTCCGCGCGGTATGATGGATAATAGCTCCGCGGGGAGATATGACGTTCCAAAACGACATAACTCCGCGCGGTATGATGGATAATAGCTCCGCGGGGAGATATGACGTTCCAAAACGACATAACTCCCTCCGCTCGGATGGAAATAGCTCCGCGGGGAGATATGACGCGCCAAAACGACATAACTCCGCGCGGTATGATGGATAATAGCTCCGCGGGGAGATATGACGTTCCAAAACGACATAACTCCGAGCGGTATGATGGGTAATAGCTCCGCGCGGAGATATGACGTTCCAAAACGACATAACTCCGCGCGGAGATATGACGTTCCAAAACGACATAACTCAGCTGGGAGATATGACGTTCCAAAACGACATAACTACGCGCGGTATGATGGATAATAGCTCCGCGGGGCATATGACGTTCCAAAACGACATAACTCCGCTCGGTATGATGGATAATTGCTCCGCGGGGAGATATGACGTTCCAAAACGACATAACTCTGCGCGGTATGATGGGTAATAGCTCCGCGCGGAGATATGACGTTCCAAAACGACATAACTCCGCGCGGAGATATGACGTTCCAAAACGACATAGCTCCGCTGGGAGATATGACGTTCCAAAACGACATAACTCCCTCCGCTCGGATGGAAATAGCTCCGCGGGGAGATATGACGTTCCAAAACGACATAACTCCCTCCGCTCGGATGGAAATAGCTCCGCGGGGAGATATAACGTTCCAAAACGACATAACTCCGCTCGGTATGATGGGTTATAGCTCCGCGGGGAGATATGACGTTCCAAAACGACATAACTCCGCGCGGTATGATGGATAATAGCTCCGCGCGGAGATATGACGTTCCAAAACGACACAGCTCCGCGCGGAGATATGACGTTCCAAAACGACATAACTCCGCGCGGTATGATGGATAATAGCTCCGCGCGGAGATATGACGTTCCAAAACGACATAACTCCGCGCGGAGATATGACGTTCCAAAACTACATAACTCCGCTGGGAGATATGACGTTCCAAAACGACATAACTCCCTCCGCTCGGATAGAAATAGCTCCGCGGGGAGATATGACGTTCCAAAACGACATAACTCCGCGCGGTATGATGGATAATAGCTCCGCGCGGAGATATGACGTTCCAAAACGACACAGCTCCGCGCGGAGATATGACGTTCCAAAACGACATAACTCCGCGCGGTATGATGGATAATAGCTCCGCGGGGAGATATGACGTTCCAAAACGACATAACTCCGCTGGGAGATATGACGTTCCAAAACGACATAACTCCCTCCGCTCGGATAGAAATAGCTCCGCGGGGAGATATGACGTTCCAAAACGACATAACTCCCTCCGCTCGGATGGAAATAGCTCCGCGGGGAGATATGACGTTCCAAAACGTCATAACTCCGCGCGGTATGATGGGTTATAGCTCCGCGGGGAGATATGACGTTCCAAAACGACATAACTCCGCGCGGTATGATGGATAATAGCTCCGCGCGGAGATATGACGTTCCAAAACGACATAACTTCGCGCGGTATGATGGATAATAGCTCCGCGCGGAGATATGACGTTCCAAAACGACATAACTCCGCGCGGTATGATGGATAATAGCTCCGCGCGGAGATATGACGTTCCAAAACGACATAACTCCGCGCGGAGATATGACGTTCCAAAACGACATAACTCCGCGCGGTATGATGGATAATAGCTCCGCGCGGAGATATGACGTTCCAAAACGACATAACTCCGCGCGGAGATATGACGTTCCAAAACGACATAACTCCGCTGGGAGATATGACGTTCCAAAACGACATAACTCCCTCCGCTCGGATGGAAACAGCTCCGCGGGGAGATATGACGTTCCAAAACGACATAACTCCCTCCGCTCGGATAGAAATAGCTCCGCGGGGAGATATGACGTTCCAAAACGACATAACTCCCTCCGCTCGGATGGAAATAGCTCCGCGGGGAGATATGACGTTCCAAAACGTCATAACTCCGCGCGGTATGATGGGTTATAGCTCCGCGCGGAGATATGACGTTCCAAAAGGACATAACTCCGCGCGGTATGATGGATAATAGCTCCGCGGGGACATATGACGTTCCAAAACGACATAACTCCGCGCGGTATGATGGATAATAGCTCCGCGGGGAGATATGACGTTCCAAAATGACATAGCTCCGCGGGGAGATATGACGTTCCAAAACGACATAACTCCGCTCGGTATGATGGATAATAGCTCCGCGCGGAGATATGACGTTCCAAAACGACATAACTCCTTCCGCTCGGATGGAAATAGCTCCGCGGGGAGATATGACGTTCCAAAACGACATAACTCCCTCCGCTCGGATGGAAATAGCTCCGCGGGGAGATATGACGTTCCAAAACGTCATAACTCCGCGCGGTATGATGGGTTATAGCTCCGCGCGGAGATATGACGTTCCAAAAGGACATAACTCCGCGCGGTATGATGGATAATAGCTCCGCGGGGACATATGACGTTCCAAAACGACATAACTCCGCTCGGTATGATGGATAATAGCTCCGCGCGGAGATATGACGTTCCAAAACGACATAACTCCTTCCGCTCGGATGGAAATAGCTCCGCGGGGAGATATGACGTTCCAAAACGTCATAACTCCGCGCGGTATGATGGGTTATAGCTCCGCGCGGAGATATGACGTTCCAAAAGGACATAACTCCGCGCGGTATGATGGATAATAGCTCCGCGGGGACATATGACGTTCCAAAACGACATAACTCCGCGCGGTATGATGGATAATAGCTCCGCGGGGAGATATGACGTTCCAAAACGACATAACTCCGCGGGGAGATATGACGTTCCAAAACGACATAACTCCGCGGGGAGATATGACGTTCCAAAACGACATAACTCCGCGGGGAGATATGACGTTCCAAAACGACATAACTCCGCGGGGAGATATCACGTTCTAAAACGACATAACTCCGCTCGGTATGATGGATAATAGCTCCGCGCGGAGATATGACGTTCCAAAACGACATAACTCCCTCCCCTCGGATGGAAATAGCTCCGCGCGGAGATATGACGTTCCAAAACGACATAACTCCCTCCGCTCGGATGGAAATAGCTCCGCGGGGAGATATGACGTTTCAAAACGACATAACTCCGCGGGGAGATATGACGTTCCAAAACGACATAACTCCGCGGGGAGATATGACGTTCCAAAATGACATAACTCCGAGCGGTATGATGGATAATAGCTCCGCGCGGAGATATGACGTTCCAAAACGACATAACTCCGCGGGGAGATATGACGTTCCGAAACGACATAACTCCGCGGGGAGATATGACGTTCCAAAACGACATAACTCCGCGCGGTATGATGGATAATAGCTCCGCGGGGAGATATGACGTTCCAAAACGACATAACTCCGCGGGGAGATATGACGTTCCGAAACGACATAACTCCGCGGGGAGATATGACGTTCCAAAACGACATAACTCCGCGCGGTATGATGGATAATAGCTCCGCGCGGAGATATGACGTTCCAAAACGACATAACTCCGCGGGGAGATATGACGTTCCAAAACGACATAGCTCCGCGGGGAGATATGACGTTCCGAAACGACATAACTCCGCGGGGAGATATGACGTTCCAAAACGACATAACTCCGCGCGGTATGATGGATAATAGCTCCGCGCGGAGATATGAAGTTCCAAAACGACATAACTCCGCTCGGTATGATGGATAATAGCTCCGCGGGGAGATATGACGTTCCAAAACGACATAACTCCGCTCGGTATGATGGATAATAGCTCCGCGGGGAGATATGACGTTCCGAAACGACATAACTCCCTCCGCTCGGATGGAAATAGCTCCGCGGGGAGATATGACGTTCCAAAACGACATAACTCCCTCCGCTCGGATGGAAATAACTCCGCGGGGAGATATGACGTTCCAAAACGACATAACTCCATCTGCTCGGATGGCAATAGCTCCGCGGGGAGATATGACGTTCCAAAACGACATAACTCCCTCCGCTCGGATGGAAATAGCTCCGCGCGGAGATATGACGTTCCAAAACGACATAACTCCCTCCGCTCGGATGGAAATAGCTCCGCGGGGAGATATGACGTTCCAAAACGACATAACTCCGCGCGGTATGATGGATAATAGCTACGCGGGGAGATATGACGTTCCAATACGACATAACTCCGCGGGGAGATATGACGTTCCAAAACGACATAATTACGCGCGGTATGATGGATAATAGCTCCGCGGGGAGATATGACGTTTCAAAACGACATAACTCCGCGGGGAGATATGACGTTCCAAAACGACATAACTCCCTCCGCTCGGATGGAAATAGCTCCGCGTGGAGATATGACGTTCCAAAACGACATAACTCCCTCCGCTCGGATGGAAACAGCTCCGCGGGGAGATATGACGTTCCAAAACCACATAACTCCGCGGGGAGATATGACGTTCCAAAACGACATAACTCCCTCCGCTCGGATGGAAACAGCTCCGCGGGGAGATATGACGTTCCAAAACGACATAACTCCCTCCGCTCGGATGGATAATAGCTCCGAGGGGAGATATAACGTTCCAAAACGACATAGTTCCGCGCGGTATGATGGATACTAGCCCCGCGGGGAGATATGACGTTCCAAAACGACATAACTCCCTCCGCTCGGATGGAAATAGCTCCGCGGGGAGATATGACGTTCCAAAACGACATAACTCCCTCCGCTCGGATGGAAATAGCTCCGCGAGGAGATATGACGCTCCAAAACGACATAACTCACTCCGCTCGGATGGAAATAGCTCCGCGGGGAGATATGACGTTCCATAACGACATTACTCCGCGCGGTATGATGGATAATAGCCCCGCGGGAAGATATGACGTTCCAAACGACATAACTCCGCGCGGTAAGATGGATAATAGCTCCGCGGGGAGATATGACGATCCACAACGACATAGCTCCGCGCGGTATGATGGATACTAGCCCCGCGGGGAGATATGACGTTCCAAAACGACATAACTCCCTCCGCTCGGATGGAAATAGCTCCGCGGGGAGATATGACGTTCCAAAACGACATAGCTCCCTCCGCTCGGATAGAAATAGCTCCGCGGGGAGATATGACGATCCACAACGACATAGCTCCGCGCGGTATGATGGATACTAGCCCCGCGGGGAGATATGACGTTCCAAAACGACATAACTCCCTCCGCTCGGATGGAAATAGCTCCGCGGGGAGATATGACGTTCCAAAACGACATAGCTCCCTCCGCTCGGATAGAAATAACTCCGCTGGGAGATATGACGTTCCAAAACGACATAACTCCCTCCGCTCGGATGGAAATAGCTCCGCGGGGAGATATGACGCTCCAAAACGACATAACTCACTCCGCTCGGATGGAAATAGCTCCGCGGGAAGATATGACGTTCAAACGACATAACTCCGCGCGGTAAGATGGATACTAGCCCCGCGGGGAGATATGACGTTCCAAAACGACATAACTCCCTCCGCTCGGATGGAAATAGCTCCGCGGGGAGATATGACGTTCCAAAACGACATAGCTCCCTCCGCTCGGATAGAAATAGCTCCGCGGGGAGATATGACGTTCCAAAACGACATAGCTCCGCGCGGTATGATGGATAATAGCCCCGCGGGGAGATATGACGTTCCAAACGAAATAACTCTGCGCGGTATGATGGGTAATAGCTCCGCTGGGAGATACGACGTTCCAAAACGACTTAGCTCCGCGCGGTATGATGGATAATAGCCCCGCGGGGAGATATGACGTTCCAAAACGACATAGCTCCCTCCGCTCGGATAGAAATAGCTCCGCGGGGAGATATGACGTTCCAAAACGACATAGCTCCGCGCGGTTAGATGGATAATAGCTCCGCGGGGAGATATGACGTTCCAAAACGACTTAGCTCCACGCGGTATGATGGATAATAGCTCCGCGGGGAGATATGACGTTCCAAAATGACATAACTCCCTCCGCTCGGATGGAAATAGCTCCGCGGGGAGATATGACGTTCCAAAACGACTTAGCTCCGCGCGGTAAGATGGATAATAGCTCCGCGGGGAGATATGACGTTCCAAAACGACATAACTCCGCTGGGAGATATGACGTTCCAAAACGACATAACTCCCTCCGCTCGGATAGAAATAGCTCCGCGGGGAGATATGACGTTCCAAAACGACATAACTCACTCCGCTCGGATGGATAATAGCCCCGCGGGAAGATATGACGTTCCAAACGACATAACTCCGCGCGGTAAGATGGATAATAGCTCCGCGGGGAGATATGACGTTCCAAAACGACTTAGCTCCGCGCGGTATGATGGATAATAGCTCCGCGGGGAGATATGACGTGCCAAAACGACATAACTCACTCCGCTCGGATGGAAATAGCTCCGCGGGGAGATATGACGTTCCAAAACGACATAACTCCCTCCGGTCGGATGGAAATAGCTCTGCGGGGAGATATGTCGTTCCAAAACGACATAACTCCTCGCGGTATGATGGGTAATAGCTCCGCGGGGAGATATGACGGTTCAAAACGACATAACTCCCTCCGCTCGGATGGAAATAGCTTCGCGGGGAGATATGACGTTCCAAAACGACATTACTCCCTCCGTTTGGATGGAAATAGCTCCGCGGGGAGATATGACGTTCCAAAACGACATAACTCCGCGCGGTATGATGGATAATAGCTCCGCGGGGAGATATGACGTTCCAAAACGACATAACTCCGCGCGGTATGATGGATAATAGCTCCTCGCGGAGATATGACGTTCCAAAACGACATAACTCCCTCCGCTCGGATGGAAATAGCTCCGCGGGGAGATATGACGTTCCAAAACGACATAGCTCCGCGCGGTATGATGGATAATAGCCCCGCGGGGAGATATGACGTTCCAAAACGACATAACTCCGCGCGGTATGATGGGTAATAGCTCCGCGGGGAGATATGACGTTCCAAAACGACATAGCTCCGCGCGGTATGATGGATAATAGCTCCGCGGGGAGATATGACGTTCCAAAACGACATAACTCCGCTCGATATGATGGGTAATAGCTCCGCGGGGAGATATGACGTTCCAAAACGACATAGCTCCGCGCGGTATGATGGATAATAGCTCCGCGGGGAGATATGACGTTCCAAAACGACATAACTCCGCGCGGTATGATGGGTAATAGCTCCGTGGGGAGATATGATGTTCCAAAACGACATAGCTCCGCGCGGTATGATGGATAATAGCTCCGCGGGGAGATATGACGTTCCAAAACGACATAGCTCCGCGCGGTATGATGGATAATAGCTCCGCGGGGAGATATGACGTTCCAAAACGACATAACTCCGCGGGGAGATATGACGTTCCAAAACGACATAACTCCGCGCGGTATGATGGATTATAGCTCCGCGGGGAGATATGACGTTCCAAAACGACATAGCTCCGCGCGGTATGATGGATAATAGCTCCGAGGGGAGATATGACGTTCCAAAACGACATAACTCCCTCCGCTCGGATGGAAATAGCTCCACGGGGAGATATGACGTTCCAAAACGACAAGGCTCCGCGCGGTATGATGGATAATAGCCCCGTGGGGAGATATGACGTTCAAAAAGGACATAACTCTGCGCGGTATGATGGGTAATAGCTCCGCGGGGAGATATGACGGTTCAAAACGACATAACTCCGCGCGGTATGATGGATAATAGCTCCGCGCGGAGATATGACGTTCCAAAACGACATAACTCCCTCCGCTCGGATGGAAATAGCTCCGCGGGGATATATGACGTTCCAAAACGACATAACTCCGCGCGGTATGATGGATAATAGCTCCGCGCGGAGATATGACGTTCCAAAACGACATAACTCCGCGCGGTATGATGGATAATAGCTCCGCGCGGAGATATAACGTTCCAAAACGACATAACTCCTTCCGCTCGGATGGAAATAGCTCCGCGGGGAGATATGACGTTCCAAAACGACATAACTCCGCGCGGTATGATGGATAATAGCTCCGCGGGGAGATATGACGTTCCAAAACGACATAACTCCGCTCGATATGATGGATAATAGCTCCGCGGGGAGATGTGACGTTCCAAAACGACATAACTCCGCGGGGAGATATGACGTTCCAAAACGACATAACTCCGCGCGGTATGATGGATAATAGCTCCGCGCGGAGATATGACGTTCCAAAACGTCATAACTCCGCGCGGTATGATGGATAATAGCTCCGCGCGGAGATATAACGTTCCAAAACGACATAACTCCTTCCGCTCGGATGGAAATAGCTCCGCGGGGAGATATGACGTTCCAAAACGACATAACTCCGCGCGGTATGATGGATAATAGCTCCGCGGGGAGATATGACGTTCCAAAACGACATAACTCCGCTCGATATGATGGATAATAGCTCCGCGGGGAGATGTGACGTTCCAAAACGACATAACTCCGCGGGGAGATATGACGTTCCAAAACGACATAACTCCGCGCGGTATGATGGATAATAGCTCCGCGGGGAGATATGACGTTCCAAAACGACATAACTCCGCTCGATATGATGGATAATAGCTCCGCGGGGAGATATGACGTTCCAAAACGACATAACTCCGCGGGGAGATATGACGTTCCAAAACGACATAACTCCCTCCGCTCGGATGGACATTGCTCCGCGGGGAGATATGACGTTCCAAAACGACATAACTCCGCGCGATATGATGGGTAATAGCTCCGTGGGGAGATATGACGTTCCAAAACGACATAACTCCGCGCGGTATGATGGATAATAGCTCCGCGGGGAGATATGACGTTCCAAAACGACATAATTCCGCGCGGTATGATGGATAATAGCTCCGCGCGGAGATATGACGTTCCAAAACGACATAGCTCCGCGCGGAGATATGACGTTCCAAATCGACATAACTCCGCGCGGTATGATGGATAATAGCTCCGCGCGGAGATATGACGTTCCAAAACGACATAACTCCGCGCGGTGTGATGGATAATAGCTCCGCGGTATGATGGATAATAGCTCCGCGCGGAGATATGACGTTGCAAAACGACATTACTCCGCGCGGTATGATGGATAATAGCTCCGCGGGGAGATATGACGTTCCAAAACGACATAACTCCGCGCGGTGTGATGGATAATAGCTCCGCGGGGAGATATGACGTTCCAAAACGACATAACTCCGCGCGGTATGATGGATAATAGCTCCGCGGGGAGATATGACGTTCCAAAACGACATAACTCCGCGCGGTATGATGGATAATAGCTCCGCGGGGAGATATGACGTTCCAAAACGACATAACTCCGCTCGATATGATGGATAATTGCTCCGCGGGGAGAAATAATGACGTTCCAAAACGACATAGCTCCTTCCGCTCGTATGGAAATAGCTCCGCGGGGAGATATGACGTTCCAAAACGACATAACTCCGCGGGGAGATATGACGTTCCAAAACGACATAGCTCCGCGCGGAGATATGACGTTCCAAAACGACATAACTCCGCGCGGTATGATGGATAATAGCTCCGCGCGGAGATATGACGTTCCAAAACGACATAACTCCGCGCGGTGTGATGGATAATAGCTCCGCGGGGAGATATGACGTTCCAAAACGACATAACTCCGCTCGATATGATGGATAATTGCTCCGCGGGGAGAAATAATGACGTTCCAAAACGACATAGCTCCTTCCGCTCGTATGGAAATAGCTCCGCGGGGAGATATGACGTTCCAAAACGACATAGCTCCGCGGGGAGATATGACGTTCCAAAACGACATAGCTCCGCGCGGAGATATGACGTTCCAAAACGACATAACTCCGCGCGGTGTGATGGATAATAGCTCCGCGGGGAGATATGACGTTCCAAAACGACATAACTCCGCGCGGTATGATGGATAATAGCTCCGCGGGGAGATATGACGTTCCAAAACGACATAACTCCGCGCGGTATGATGGATAATAGCTCCGCGGGGAGATATGACGTTTCAAAACGACATAACTCCGCGGGGAGATATGACGTTCCAAAACGACATAACTCCGCGCGGTATGATGGGTAATAGCTCCGTGGGGAGATATGACGTTCCAAACCGACATAGCTCCGCGCGATATGATGGGTAATAGATCCGCGGGGAGATATGACGTTCCAAAACGACATAACTCCGCGCGGTATGATGGGTAATAGCTCCGCGGGGAGATATGACGTTCCAAAACGACATAACTCCCTCCGCTCGGATGGAAATAGCTCCGCGGGGAGATATGACGTTCCAAAACGACATAACTCCGCGCGGTATGATGGGTAATAGCTCCGCGGGGAGATATGACGTTCCAAAACGACATAACTCCGCGCGGTATGATGGATAATAGCTCCGCGGGGAGATATGACGTTCCAAAACGACATAACTCCCTCCGCTCGGATGAAAATAGCTCCGCGGGGAGATATGACGTTCCAAAACGACAAAGCTCCGCGCGGTATGATGGATAATACCTCCGCGGGGAGATATGACGTTCCAAAACGACATAACTCCCTCCGCTCGGATGGAAATAGCTCCGCGGGGAGATATGACGTTCCAAAACGACATAACTCCGCGCGGTATGATGGGGAATAGCTCCGCGCGGAGATATGACGTTCCAAAACGACATAACTCCGCAAGGTATGATGGATAATAGCTCCGCGCGGAGATATAACGTTCCAAAACGACATAACTCCTTCCGCTCGGATGGAAATAGCTCCGCGGGGAGATATGACGTTCCAAAACGACATAACTCCGCGCGGTATGATGGATAATAGCTCCGCGCGGAGATATGACGTTCCAAAACGACATAACTCCGCGCGGTATGATGGATAATAGCTCCGCGCGGAGATATGACGTTCCAAAACGACATAACTCCCTCCGCTCGGATGGAAATAGCTCCGCGGGGAGATATGACGTTCCAAAACGACAAAGCTCCGCGCGGTATGATGGATAATAGCCCCGCGGGGAGATATGACGTTCCAAAACGACATAACTCCGCGCGGTATGATGGGTAATAGCTCCGGGGGGAAATATGATGTTCCAAAACGACATAGCTCCGCGCGGTATGATGGATAATAGCTCCGCGGGGAGATATGACGTTCCAAAACGACATAACTCCCTCCGCTCGGATGGAAATAGCTCCGCGGGGAGATATGACGTTCCAAAACGACAAAGCTCCGCGCGGTATGATGGATAATACCTCCGCGGGGAGATATGACGTTCCAAAACGACATAACTCCCTCCGCTCGGATGGAAATAGCTCCGCGGGGAGATATGACGTTCCAAAACGACATAACTCCGCGCGGTATGATGGGGAATAGCTCCGCGCGGAGATATGACGTTCCAAAACGACATAACTCCGCAAGGTATGATGGATAATAGCTCCGCGCGGAGATATAACGTTCCAAAACGACATAACTCCTTCCGCTCGGATGGAAATAGCTCCGCGGGGAGATATGACGTTCCAAAACGACATAACTCCGCGCGGTATGATGGATAATAGCTCCGCGCGGAGATATGACGTTCCAAAACGACATAACTCCGCGCGGTATGATGGATAATAGCTCCGCGCGGAGATATGACGTTCCAAAACGACATAACTCCGCGCGGAATGATGGATAATAGCTCCGCGGGGAGATATGACGTTCCAAAACGACATAACTCCGCTCGATATGATGGATAATAGCTCCGCGGGGAGATATGACGTTCCAAAACGACATAGCTCCGCGCGGAGATATGACGTTCCAAAACGACATAACTCCGCGCGGTATGATGGATAATAGCTCCGCGCGGAGATATGACGTTCCAAAACGACATAACTCCGCTCGATATGATGGATAATTGTTCCGCGGGGAGAAATAATGACGTTCCAAAACGACATAACTCCTTCCGCTCGTATGGAAATAGCTCCGCGGGGAGATATGACGTTCCAAAACGACATAACTCCGCGGGGAGATATGACGTTCCAAAACGACATAACTCCGCGCGGTATGATGGCTAATAGCTCCGCGGGGAGATATGACGTTCCAAAACGACATAACTCCGCGGGGAGATATGACGTTCCAAAACGACATAACTCCGCGACGTATGATGGATAATAGCTCCGCGGGGAGATATGACGTTCCAAAACGACATAACTCCGCGCGGTGATATGACGTTCCAAAACGACATAACTCCGCGGGGAGATATGACGTTCCAAAACGACATAACCCCGCGCGGTATGATGGATAATAGCTCCGCGGGGAGATATGACGTTCCAAAACGACATAATTCCGCGCGGTATGATGGGTAATAGCTCCGTGGGGAGATATGACGCTCCAAAACGACATAGCTCCGCGCGGTATGATGGATAATAGCTCCGCGGGGAGATATGACGTTCCAAAACGACATAACTCCGCGCGGTTATATGACGTTCCAAAACGACATAACTCCGTGGGGAGATATGACGTTCCAAAACGACATAACTCCCTCCGCTCGGATGGAAATAGCTCCGCGGGGAGATATGACGTTCCAAAACGACATAACTCCGCGGGGAGATATGACGTTCCAAAACGACATAACTCCCTCCCCTCGGGTGGAAATAGCTCCGCGGGGAGATATGACGTTCCAAAACGACATAACTCCGCGCGGTATGATGGGTAATAGCTCCGCGGGGAGATATGACGTTCCAAAACGACATAAATCCGCGCGATATGATGGGTAATAGCTCCGTGCGGAGATATGACGTTCCAAAACGACATAACTCCGCGCGGTGATATGACGTTCCAAAACGACATAACTCCGCGGGGAGATATGACGTTCCAAAACGACATAACTCCGCGCGGTATGATGGGTAATAGCTCCGCGGGGAGATATGACGTTCCAAAACGACATAACTCCGCGCGGTATGATGGATAATAGCTCCGCGGGGAGATATGACGTTCCAAACCGACATAGCTCCGCGCGATATAATGGGTAATAGATCCGCGGGGAGATATGATGTTCCAAAACGACATAACTCCGCGCGGTATGATGGGTAATAGCTCCGCGGGGAGATATGACGTTCCAAAACGACAGAACTCCCTCCGCTCGGATGGAAATAGCTCCGCGGGGAGATATGACGTTCCAAAACGACATAACTCCGCGCGGTATGATGGGTAATTGCTCCGTGGGGAGATATGATGTTCCAAAACGACATAGCTCCGCGCGGTATGATGGATAATAGCTCCGCGGGGAGATATGACGTTCCAAAACGACATAGCTCCGCGCGGTATGATGGATAATAGCTCCGCGGGGAGATATGACGTTCCAAAACGACATAACTCCCTCCGCTCGGATGGAAATAGCTCCGCGGGGAGATATGACGTTCCAAAACGACAAAGCTCCGCGCGGTATGATGGATAATACCTCCGCGGGGAGATATGACGTTCCAAAACGACAAAGCTCCGCGCGGTATGATGGATAATAGCCCCGCGGGGAGATATGACGTTCCAAAACGACATAACTCTGCGCGGTATGATGGGTAATAGCTCCGCGGGGAGATATGACGGTTCAAAACGACATAACTCCCTCCGCTCGGATGGAAATAGCTTCGCGGGGAGATATGACGTTCCAAAACGACATAACTCCCTCCGCTCGGATGGAAATAGCTCCGCGGGGAGATATGACGTTCCAAAACGACATAACTCCCTCCGCTCGGATGGAAATAGCTCCGCGGGGACATATGACGTTCCAAAACGACATAAATCCGCGCGATATGATGGATAATAGCTCCGCGGAGAGATATGACGTTCCAAAACGACATAACTCCGCTCGATATGATGGATAATAGCTCCGCGGGGAGATATGACGTTCCAAAACGACATAACTCCTTCCGCTCGGATGGAAATAGCTCCGCGCGGAGATATGACGTTCCAAAACGACATAACTTCGCGCGGTATGATGGATAATAGCTCCGCGGGGAGATATGACGTTCCAAAACGACATAACTCCCACCGCTCGGATGGAAATAGCTCCGCGGGGAGATATGACGTTCCAAAACGACATAACTCCCTCCGCTCGGATGGAAATAGCTCCGCGGGGAGATATGACGTTCCAAAACGACATAGCTCCGCGCGGTATGATGGATAATAGCTCCGCGGGGAGATATGACGTTCCAAAACGACATAACTCCCTCCGCTCGGATGGAAATAGCTCCGCGGGGAGATATGACGTTCCAAAACGACATAACTCCCTCCGCTCGGATGGAAATAGCTCCGCGGGGAGATATGACTTTCCAAAACGACATAACTCCCTCCGCTCGGATGGAAATAGCTCCGCGGGGAGATATGACGTTCCAAAACGACATAACTCTGCGCGGTATGATGGGGAATAGCTCCGTGGGGAGATATGACGTTCCAAAACGACATAACTCCGCGCGGTATGATGGATAATAGCCCCGCGGGGAGATATGACGTTCCAAAACGACATAACTCTGCGCGGTATGATGGGTAATAGCTCCGCGGGGAGATATGACGGTTCAAAACGACATAACTCCCTCCGCTCGGATGGAAATAGCTTCGCGGGGAGATATGACGTTCCAAAACGACATAACTCCCTCCGCTCGGATGGAAATAGCTCCGCGGGGAGATATGACGTTCCAAAACGACATAACTCCCTCCGCTCGGATGGAAATAGCTCCGCGGGGACATATGACGTTCCAAAACGACATAAATCCGCGCGATATGATGGATAATAGCTCCGCGGAGAGATATGACGTTCCAAAACGACATAACTCCGCTCGATATGATGGATAATAGCTCCGCGGGGAGATATGACGTTCCAAAACGACATAACTCCTTCCGCTCGGATGGAAATAGCTCCGCGCGGAGATATGACGTTCCAAAACGACATAACTCCGCGCGGTATGATGGATAATAGCTCCGCGGGGAGATATGACGTTCCAAAACGACATAACTCCCACCGCTCGGATGGAAATAGCTCCGCGGGGAGATATGACGTTCCAAAACGACATAACTCCCTCCGCTCGGATGGAAATAGCTCCGCGGGGAGATATGACGTTCCAAAACGACATAGCTCCGCGCGGTATGATGGATAATAGCTCCGCGGGGAGATATGACGTTCCAAAACGACATAACTCCCTCCGCTCGGATGGAAATAGCTCCGCGGGGAGATATGACGTTCCAAAACGACATAACTCCCTCCGCTCGGATGGAAATAGCTCCGCGGGGAGATATGACTTTCCAAAACGACATAACTCCCTCCGCTCGGATGGAAATAGCTCCGCGGGGAGATATGACGTTCCAAAACGACATAACTCTGCGCGGTATGATGGGGAATAGCTCCGTGGGGAGATATGACGTTCCAAAACGACATAACTCCGCGCGGTATGATGGATAATAGCTCCGCGGGGAGATATGACGTTCCAAAACGACATAACTCCCTCCGCTCGGATGGAAATAGCTCCGCGGGGAGATATGACGTTCCAAAACGACATAACTCCCTCCGCTCGGATGAAAATAGCTCCGCGGGGAGATATGACGTTCCAAAACGACATAACTCCGCGCGGTATGATGGGGAATAGCTCCGTGGGGAGATATGACGTTCCAAAACGACATAACTCCGCGCGGTATGATGGATAATAGCTCCGCGGGGAGATATGACGTTCCAAAACGACATAACTCCCTCCGCTCGGATGGAAATAGCTCCGCGGGGAGATATGACGTTCCAAAACGACATAACTCCGCGCGGTATGATGGATAATAGCTCCGCGGGGAGATATGACGTTCCAAAACGACATAGCTCCGCGGGGAGATATGACGTTCCAAAACGACATAACTCTGCGCGGTATGATGGGTAATAGCTCCGCGGGGAGATATGACGTTCCAAAACGACATAACTCCCTCCGCTCGGATGGAAATAGCTCCGCGGGGAGATATGACTTTTCAAAACGACATAACTCCCTCCGCTCGGATGGAAACAGCTCCGCGGGGAGATATGACGTTCCAAAACGACATAACTCCCTCCGCTCGGATGGAAATAGCTCCGCGGGGAGATATGACGTTCCAAAACGACATATTTCCCTCCGCTCGGATGGAAATAGCTCCGCGGGGAGATATGACGTTCCAAAACGACATAGCTCCGCGGGGAGATATGACGTTCCAAAACGACATAACTCTGCGCGGTATGATGGGTAATAGCTCCGCGGGGAGATATGACGTTCCAAAACGACATAACTCCCTCCGCTCGGATGGAAATAGCTCCGCGGGGAGATATGACTTTTCAAAACGACATAACTCCCTCCGCTCGGATGGAAACAGCTCCGCGGGGAGATATGACGTTCCAAAACGACATAACTCCCTCCGCTCGGATGGAAATAGCTCCGTGGGGAGATATGACGTTCCAAAACGACATAACTCCCTCCGCTCGGATGGAAATAGCTCCGCGGGGAGATATGACGTTCCAAAACGACATAACTCCGCGCTGTATGATGGGTAATAGCTCCGCGGGGAGATATGACGTTCCAAAACGTCATAGCTCCGCGCGGGATGATGGATAATAGACCCGCGGGGAGATATGACGTTCCAAAACGACAAAACTCTGCGCGGTATGATGGGTAATAGCTCCGCGGGGAGATATGACGTTCCAAAACGACATAACTCCCTCCGCTCGGATGGAAATAGCTCCGCGGGGAGATATGACGTTCCAAAACGACATAACTCCGCGCTGTATGATGGGTAATAGCTCCGCGGGGAGATATGACGTTCCAAAACGACATAGCTCCGCGCGGAGATATGACGTTCCAAAACGACAAAACTCCGCTGGGAGATATGACGTTCCAAAACGACATAACTCCGCGCGGTATGATGGATAATAGCTCCGCGGGGAGATATGACGTTCCAAAACGACATAACTCCGCGCGTTATGATGGGTAATAGCTCCGCGGGGAGATATGACGTTCCAAAACGACATAACTCCCTCCGCTCGGATGGAAATAGCTCCGCGGGGAGATATGACTTTTCAAAACGACATAACTCCCTCCGCTCGGATGGAAACAGCTCCGCGGGGAGATATGACGTTCCAAAACGACATAACTCCCTCCGCTCGGATGGAAATAGCTCCGCGGGGAGATATGACGTTCCAAAACGACATATTTCCCTCCGCTCGGATGGAAATAGCTCCGCGGGGAGATATGACGTTCCAAAACGACATAGCTCCGCGGGGAGATATGACGTTCCAAAACGACATAACTCTGCGCGGTATGATGGGTAATAGCTCCGCGGGGAGATATGACGTTCCAAAACGACATAACTCCCTCCGCTCGGATGGAAATAGCTCCGCGGGGAGATATGACTTTTCAAAACGACATAACTCCCTCCGCTCGGATGGAAACAGCTCCGCGGGGAGATATGACGTTCCAAAACGACATAACTCCCTCCGCTCGGATGGAAATAGCTCCGTGGGGAGATATGACGTTCCAAAACGACATAACTCCCTCCGCTCGGATGGAAATAGCTCCGCGGGGAGATATGACGTTCCAAAACGACATAACTCCGCGCTGTATGATGGGTAATAGCTCCGCGGGGAGATATGACGTTCCAAAACGACATAGCTCCGCGCGGAGATATGACGTTCCAAAACGACAAAACTCCGCTGGGAGATATGACGTTCCAAAACGACATAACTCCGCGCGGTATGATGGATAATAGCTCCGCGGGGAGATATGACGTTCCAAAACGACATAACTCCGCGCGGTATGATGGATAATAGCTCCGCGGGGAGATATGACGTTCCAAAACGACATAGCTCCGCTGGGAGATATGACGTTCCAAAACGACATAACTCCGCTGGGAGATATGACGTTCCAAAACGACATAACTCCGCGCGGTATGATGGATAATAGCTCCGCGGGGAGATATGACGTTCCAAAACGACATAACTCCGCGCGTTATGATGGGTAATAGCTCCGCGGGGAGATATGACGTTCCAAAACGACATAGCTCCGCTGGGAGATATGACGTTCCAAAACGACATAACTCCGCTGGGAGATATGACGTTCCAAAACGACATAACTCCGCGCGGTATGATGGATAATAGCTCCGCGGGGAGATATGACGTTCCAAAACGACAAAACTCCTTCCGCTCGGATGGAAATAGCTCCGCGGGGACATATGACGTTCCAAAACGACAAAACTCCCTCCGCTCGGATGGAAATAGCTCCGCGGGGAGATATGACGTTCCAAAACGACATAACTCCCTCCGCTCGGATGGAAATAGCTCCGCGCGGAGATATGACGTTCCAAAACGACATAACTCCAAGCGGTATGATGGATAATAGCTCCGCGGGGACATATGACGTTCCAAAACGACAATACTCCCTCCGCTCGGATGGAAATAGCTCCGCGGGGAGATATGACGTTCCAAAACGACATAACTCCCTCCGCTCGGATGGAAATAGCTCCGCAGGGAGATATGACGTTCCAAAACGACATAACTCCGCGCGGAGCTATTACCCGAGATATTAAAAAAATCATCGAAAAAGTTTCGATTTTCACACCGACCTAGATTTTGAAAAAATTTTGACTTTACAAGAACCAATTGTTTTTTGGTCAACAACTTTTTTTAGACCCATCGATATTTAATTTCTATGAATGCAAATTGATATAAGGGTTCCGTACGAATTCAAATAGGTATAACATTTCAAAATCCGACAATATTTATCCGAGATATCCAAAAAAAAAAGTATGAAATAAGTTATGATTTTTGAACCGACTCCGATTTCGACAAAAAAAAAGGGTATGATTTGGAAGGTCCGCGCGGAGATATGACGCTCCAAAACGACATAGCTCCGCGCGGAGATATGACGTTCCAAAACGACATAACTCCGCGACATAACGACATAACTCCACTTCCTTTTTTTTATGGTAAGTATATAAGGTCTACGAAAACACATCAATAATGCATCATACTTATTTTCAAATCAGTGTTGCTTTGTCTCGCCTGCAAGACGAAATGTCAATGCTGAAATCGGAAAAGGTTTAGAACATTTTATACAACCGATTAGGGCTAAACTTTTGTAAATTTTAGGACACTTTTCTCATAAAAGTCAGTTATGTGCATTTGAGGTCTGGGGCAGAGGCCATTAGGTAAGTGCTCTTTTGTATTAGACGACTCAAGAAGTGGAACTGCATTGATCCGAGTTTTTGGCTAGAATGGATCGCTGGCTAAACGAGAATTTAACCCAGACGGAGGTCGGGGAGAACTTCGGCAAGACTTGCAACGTGGAGACGGACCCAAGCGATGCATTTAGCAAGCTTTTAAACCTGATAACCAGCGCCACCGTCCAGCTTTTCAAGTGGGTGCTGAGCCACTGTTGCAGCTACGTGGATCCCGAGAACATTCTGCATATTGACTAAAAATTCAATCATTGATCTTCTTTATTTTTAAATTTTTAGTTCCCAATATGGTAATCAAATTAAAGATGCTCTAACAATTGGTTTATCAGGTTTAATATAAGATAGAAGTGCTTTTTTCGATATCTCTTGGTCGATTAATATCGATTTTGAGAGAAGGTTCTTTGAGCCTAACTCGAAAGTTATAAGATCTAGATATACTTATCTTGGTGTATATAAGTACAAATACAAATAACTACTCTGGAGAGCCTTTCGGTTTCCTTTATCAACAGACTTTGCCAGCGACTCCAGCTTTTAAGTCTTTCGCAACATTAATTTGTTGTGAATTGTAGCAAAGCGGGCAAAATTGAAATTAAATGAATTTATACACAAAAAGTTTTGCCTTCAAATAGTAAACTGAAAAATGTTCTAAAACTTAATGCTATAAATTAAACTTAATTAAAAAAAAATACTTAACAAAAACTTCGGATTCGTTTATAACTACAATACAATACAATTAAAAATAAACTATCTATCTAGTATCTAGTATCTGGTATCTAGTATCTAGTATCTAGTATCTAGTATCTAGTATCTAGTATCTAGTATCTAGTATCCAGTATCTAGTATCCAGTATCTAGTATCTAGTATCTAGTATTTATATCTAAGTCCATGTTTATAAAAAGAAGACAATATGATTGTGTTTTTTATTTATTTTTTATTCTTTAATTTTGTTTTATGACTGTTAAATTTCGTGCTAAATATTTTGTTCTTCCGGGTTTTATCTATTTCATTTAAGGGGACTCTCGTTTAACTCACAATATTTACTTGATTTTCGATTTATGTTTATTTGATTTTTTTTTGCAATTTTATGAATCTGTTGCTGTCTGTCTACGCAGCTTTGCCCAGTTCTTTAGTCCTATATCATATCGTAATAGATAAATATATAATAAATTGTTCACATTTATATTCAGTTAATTAATAAACATTTCTCATAATTTACTTCTTTTTAATTGTTTGTTTTTTTTTTAAATATTTTCTTTAGTCCAAAAACCTTTTGTACTTAACCGTCGAGAAAAACCGAAACAACATTTTTTTTTTTTGATTTTTGATATCATTCCCTTTGTTTTTTTTTTTTTGTAAATATTATAGAGCATTTTTTATAATAGAGGGGCTTGCTATGAGTTTTTTTTTTGATCGTGTTAATTTGTGCCTTGCTGGAAATTCAAAGATTTGCTAACCGTATGCAAGCTATGAATTATTTATTTATATGCATATATATCTATATATGAATATATATGTCTATATAGTATAAGGTTATGCGCTTCAGGCTGCAAAACTATTTTCAGCTCAAAACCAAATCCCAGACGAGTTATTTTGAATTATTTCTTAATTAACAAAAAATCAAATTAAACGAGAAAGTAAGTTGATCTTCGGTACGCCGAAGTTTTAATACCCTCGCAGATATTTTCCTCGATTTTGCAGATATACGATAAGGGCGAAGCTCCTTGATAAAAATATCTTGGAAAACAGAATATTTTCATATATAAGATCGTACTATTCCCACCGATTTTTCCAATATAGCAGCTGTATGATATAGTGCTTCAATCTGGGAAAAGAGGATAGCTTTAATACAGAGAGACAAGTTCTTATAGAAACAGACAGTCGGACGGACAAACAGAGGGACTTGTACTTAAGTATATATGTTCTAGTTCAGCATCAACAGCCGATGTCATCTGTCCGTCTGTCTGTTTCTATTCGAACTAGTCTCTCTCCATTTCAAAGCTATCTTTCTCGATATTTTCCATCTCTTTCTTTTGCAGACAGTACATATGTCGAAATCGGCCGAATCGGAGGACTATATCATACAGCTGCTACATAGGAACAATCGATGAAGTATGGGAAAATATTCTGTTTTCCAAGATATTTTCAAAAAACTTCGCATTTATGAGCTTCGCTCTGCTCACATATCTGCAAAAGGGTATTGTCTACAAGGGCATTAAATCTTCGGCGTGGCAAAAAGGATTTAAAAGATATAATAGAAAAAAAGGGAATGTAAAAATGGTTTTGATTTAAAATATATAAATTGTTGAAATTTGATATAAATTAATTTAAAGAAAAAAATAAATATTCAAACAAGTAAAATCAAACGGTTTTCTTAATTGACATTCGAAGTTCTAGAATGTAGAAAACCAGTTTCACAAGCGAGACACTGGTTCAAACCCTAATCCGTAGCATGGCAAAGCATATTATAATGGAGCTTGCAGCCAGAATGTTTCTATACATATATATACAGATATAGACATCTATCATCTGAATATAGACTGAATATAGTATATATATATATAGTTTTGATGTATGTAAATCTTTGCGGGTGCGCACAGAAACTGAAGCGTACATATAACATACATATACATACATATATATGTATCTAGATATATCTAGATATTCTATATAGATATATAAACTTTAATTTTGTTACTTAACTAGCAAAAACTGAACTCGCAATGTCATTGATCAGATGCTGGATATAATCTATCGAGTCGCTATCACATGAATATATCTAGGGGAACAAAAAAACCAATTGACGCGTGCGATGGGTTGAGGGGGCTGGAGGTGTGAAGGGGAGGGGTAAACTAAATAATATGGCTATATCATCATGAAATCACACTAAATAATACATACAGAAACGTATTCAAACTCAATTAAGGTCTTATATGGCTAGAGTCAAATATCACAACATCACATATACATAAGTTCATATATATATCGATATATATATATAATGGTAAATCGGTTATCGTTAATCGATAATAATCGTAGGCATAAATATATGGTATTTAGCCAGACTCGAATGCTACCTGCTCTTTAATCTTAACTTCTTTGAATGTATCAGGGGGCGGGGGGCGTGGTCGGGGCACAACTTGTCAGTTATCGATTATTCAAATTCAGACTTAACCTTCTACATTTCTCTCTCTATATGTGTGTGTGTGTGTGTGTGTGTGCACAGGAACTGAAAGTGTCGGAAGTATATTATTTTTCTTATATTTTCTATACTAGAAATGCCATAGAAAATATAAGTAGAAAATGTTTATAGCTGGGCGTGTATTTTATTTGGAATCTTCTTCTTGTTTTCATTCATATATATATATATATATATAAATATATATATATATATATATATATATAGGAAGAAAGGAAAATATGAAGTTCATATTTTGGAATATTGTTTTTACGTAGAGTTCGTCATAGTTATTTTTTTTTTTTTAAATACTTTAAATTGTATAAATGTATTTGGGCTCTGCCACGAGCTCATATCTAATTTTCCAAACCTTACAAAAAAAAAAAACTATTACAACAACCTTCAACAATACGTGACCTGCATTCCACTAAATTGTGCTTCGAGTTCGCTTCTCTCTCTCTCTCTCTCTCACTCTCTTATTTTTATCTATGACTTCCACTGCCATCTCTTTTATCTTCAATATCTATAAGATAAAACATTTAAACATTTAATAATATTTTTCTTCTTATGTTTTTGTTTCAACTCTGGTACAATTTGTTGACATGCTCGAGACAAACGAACTTTAAAGATCATTTGTTGCAAAAATTTTTACTGATATGTTAAATACCAAAAATACCGAAAACATACCAACAAATATACCAAAAATACCAAAAATGAAATTTGCAGATAATTGTATGAATTATAAAACTAGTTAAGATCTGTAAAGCTAGTTTGCCTCGAGCATTATTTGATTTTAATTATTTAGCTAAATTTTCGGTATATTTTACTTTAAGTATTTTATGTTTTTGTAGGAGCTACTTTTCTAGAAATTTGTTTCATCGAAAAAAGAGTAGAGTAAGTTCTTATTCGGCTTAAGTTCGTCTTTGCTTACGTATTTAGTATTATTTTGATGTCTTTGGTATTTAATTTTTTTTTTTTTGTTAATTATATATAACACATAGTTTTTTGATAGTTCTTCAAGTTGCTATATAAAGTATTTAGTTGTGCATTTTAAGTTTTTAGTCAGATTCAGAAATCATATCAAAATAATTATTTATATATTTATATAAAATATAAGAGTACACAAAACTATCTAGATTTGACACGCTTGCAGGCGTTGACCGTTATGGTATATATATATATATATATATTATCTGGTTCAGCTAGAAATCGGAATGGACTGAAAAACTTTTTAGTTTATCCTCTTGGCATTTAAATGTTATGGTCAGAGTAAAGTCAGACAACTATTTTATATAGTTACTATAGGCTAAATAGGCTAAAATTGGACTGAAAAACTTTACTTTAGTATGCTTTTAAGATTCCCGCAAAATCTTAATAGCGGAACAAATATATCGTATCGTAACTACGTGTGAAATCGGTCGGGAAATAGAGTTTTCGTATGCAAATAATTCCCGCTTTGGCTCTTGAATGAAAACTTTGGCCTTTAAAAGTTGTAGTCAAATTTCAGACTCAAATCGGACATCTATATCATAGAATTACTATGGGGTAAATGGGTCAAAATTGGAGTGAAGAACTTTATTTTATTATTTTATTTAAATGTAGTTTGCTTTTAAGATCCCCACAAAATCTTTTTAACAGCGGACCACTTTATCATATAATAAACAATGAATCGAAAGGAAAATCGCTTTTTTTTTAATATGGAAATACTCCCTGGTAAGCTCTGCAAGGGTATTTTAACTTTGGCGCGCCGACGTTATTCGTTTTTATTTTATCTTCTATTTTGTCTTCATTTATGTTGCTTTATAGATATATATATATATATATTTTTTTTGGAATATCTCTTGTAAGTTTGATTATATTTCTTTCAGTGTAAGCTGCTAAATAACTTTGACAGTCAGATTAACTTGCAGTTAATGTACTCAGTTAATGTACTCAGCCCTTTGCCATTCGACTATGATTTCTCTAGTTGGTTGGCCCAACTGTGAACATACCTTATATGCAGAAAATTTTAGGGTATATATATATACTCGTTTTTTTTTTTTATGATAGCTTGTGGTTTACGCTAGCTTAAAACAAGTTGTCAAAAACACTTAAAACTTAGATATAACTAAAACAATCAAGCTGCATATATACCCTGTAAGCCCGGTTGGCACATATTTACAGGGTATGCGCGCAGCTGTGGCAACTCAGTGCAAAAAACAAAAACAATGCTAGGCTCAAGTAAAAGGCAGACACAAAAGGCATAATAATCGGCTAAATCAAGCTACCCCTCTGCACTTTTTAGAGGGTATTTGTTTTTTTTCTTTCTGTAAAGGGTATTACCAGACTCTGTCCAGAGCTTGGACTAGTGATGCTTTGGCTTACAAATTAGTTTGGGTCGAGCACGCCGCTCCTCCGCCCCCGCCCCCGGCCGCGCCCCCAGCGCCAGCGCTGCCGGGCACTGAGGGCGGCAGGGTCAGGCCATGCTGGACACCGATGCCGGTGAGCAGCTCATGCTCGGTCTTGGCTTGACGCAGCCAATTGCGCAAGTCGCGCGTCCGCTCCACCAGGCTGGTCGTATAGTTGACGGCGCGCGGACTCTGCGAGACAATCGTATTGGCCGCCAAGATGGCGCCGCCCATCGAGCTGTGCATGCGTCCGGCGGCCAGCTGGCGATACGTCTCCAGTCGATCCGCCAGCGTCGGTATCGATTGCGGTGCATGCACGCTCGGATTCGATCCGGCGCTGGCCGTTGCCGTGCCCGTGGCCGTGCCCGTGCCGGACTGCTGGCTGAGCATGTGCGACCAGCTGAGCTCGTTCGGGGAGATAAGCGGCATGGCCATGGCCAGGTGCTGCTGCTGCTGTTGCTTGTGGCCGAGTATGTCTAGGATTTCGCGTATTTCGGCATTGAGTATCTCGAGATTCTGTATGCATTCGTTGGACTCCTGCTGGAAGTACTCCTTGCGCTTGTGCAGATCGGCGGCAGCGCCGCTGGCGAAGTCCGTGCTGCTGAAGCCGGAGCTGGAGTGCGAGGACAGATCGCTGAGCGTGGCCGCCTCATCCTTGGGCTCCGGCTCGACACTGGGCTGCTTCTCCTTCTCGTAGATGCGCAGCAGACTCTGCTCGAGATGACGCAAACGGATGACCTTCTCGCCGAGCAGCGCACGCGTCCGATGCAGATTCACCTCCATTTCGGTCAGCTCCTTCTCCTCCTGGATGAGCTGATCCAGCGAGTGTCGCGTCGCGGCCAGCGCCAAACTCTTGTGGCGCTGCTTAATCTCACGCTGACGTGCCCGGAAATTGGTGCGTTGCGTGCGCAGCGATTCCTTGGCCCGACGCACCGAGTCGCGCTCCAAATGGATGCGATGCTTGAAGAACTCCAGCTCGGAGCCGACCACGGTGCCAACCAGCTGGGCATGCTCGCCGGCAATGTCCGTGAACGGATAGCGCAAATGATAGGTGGTGTCCAGCGTATGCTCCGGCAACTGATCCTCCAGATCCTCCAGCTTTTGCAGCTGATGCCGCAGATTCTCGACGGGCGTACACGGACGCTGTTCCAGCTGCTTGAAGTTCTCCGAATTGAGACGCGATGTCGAAGCGGATTTCGTGCGTGAGAAGAGTTTCTTGCGCGGCGCTGCCAACTTGTTGTTGTTATTATTGTTATTATTGTTGGTCTCGTGCTGTGCCTCCGAGTCGGAGTTGCCATTGTCGCTGAGCAGCACGGTGCTGGCGGTGTTAGGAGCCGGCGCCAAATAGCGTCCCTTGCCGTAGTTGTTCGATATGGTCGTGTCCGACTGGCTGAGCGAGGTGTTTGTGTCCTCCTGCAGCTGCAGCTGCTTAATGTACTTGCTGGCAATGCCCGACGGCTTGCTCAGGTGCGTCTTGGGCGGCACAGGCGGCTTCAGCTTGACGCCGCCAGAGCCACCAATAGCTCCAGCGCCGGCCTGCTCCGAGTAGCTGAGCGAACGGTTCTCGCTGTTGCCAATCGAGGGCTTCTGCGAGAGCGAGCGCTCCGTCTCCGAGTTGGTTGTCGTTTGCGTCTGGCCCTGACCCTGGCCCTGCTCCAGCTGCTGCTGCAGCGCCTGCGCCTCGCGACGTCGACTGCGCCGCTCTAGCGAGAGCTTCACATCGGTCTTGAGCCGCACATACTTCTCCTTGAGGCAGCGATACTTGTCCTCGAGCAGTCGCTTCTCGCAGCGCACCTTCTCGTAGAGACGCTCCTCGCCATTGTCGCGCAGTCGCTGCTTCTCCAGCTCCAGCTCGTGGCTGAGCTTGTCGCGCATCTGGCCCAGCTTGGCGGCGTGCTCGCGTCGCAGCAGCTCCTGTTCGGAGCGCAGATCGCGCTCCAGCTCGTGCAGCAGCTCGGCATGATTCGATTGCAGCGTGGCCATGCGCTGTTTGTGCTCGTGCACTACCTGGGCGCGCTTCGATTGCAGCTGCTGCTCCAGCTGTCCGCGATACTCCTCCAGCTGCAGCTGGAATGCCTCCTCCAGCTGCTGCTGATGCGCGCTCAGCCGCAGGTCGTAGTCGTGGCGCAGGCTCTTCAGGCGCGCCTCATGCTCCCGCTTGATGGCCTCCATGTCCTCCTCGCCGAGCAGCTCGCCGGATCCATGATGCTGCTGCTGCTGCTGCTGCTGCTCCTTGCTCTTGAGCAGCCCGACCAGCTTGCTGGCCATTTTGAGGCTGCGCATGCCGAGCTTTTCGCTGGTGGCCAACGATTTGCGCTGCAGCTGCTCCAGCTCGAAGGGATTGTCCTGCTCCGATTTGTTCACAATGAAACTGCGCACCGAGCTGCCCTTCGAGTCCGAGTCGGTGTCCTCGTACAGAGGCTTCACGGTCGCCCCGCCGGCGCACTCCTTCAGCTTGTCCAGATAGCTGCTCGTCTCCGCCTTAACGCCGGAGGACTCCTCCTGTGCCTTTAGCATTTGTATGGTCTGCGACTTGGGCAGGCTGATAATCCGTATGCCTTTTGGCGAGTCACTGATGAAGGGATTCAGGCTGCACATGCCCACCATGGCGTCCGGATCGGCCACATCCTCGTCCCAGACATCGTCGTCGTCGTCGTCCTCGTCTTCCTCCTCATCCTCCTCGTCGGCATGCTCTACTGCCACATCCTCCTCATCCTCTTCCTCTTCCTCCTCCTCCACCTCCTCCTCCTCCTCCCCCACGCGCTGCTGCTCATGCTCCTCCAGCCCGGCGGCCTCCTCGTCGGACACCTCAGGCGATTGGCTTGGCTTGCGCGCATTCTCCTCCTCCACGACGGGTGAACTGCAAATGCGCTGCGTCTCCACCAGATTAAATCGCACGCTCTTCTTATCCTCCGTCGCCGTCGTCGTCGTCGTCGCCATCGTCGTGGCATCCTCGTCCCGTTCGTAGCGACGTCGCATGTCCGTCAAGCTCGTGTCCCGCAATATGCCCTTGACGCCATACGCATTGCCCGACGCCGGCTCTGTTGGCTCCAGCTGGCGTCGCGACTTGAGGAACATGGCGCCGTTGCCCGATAGCTGAAATCCGCTCTTGGGCTGCGACTCGGCGGCAGCTGGTGCAAATTTCATGGCCAAGCTGATCTGTGTATTCGTTTTGGCCACTTCGAAGCGCGTGTTCTTCACCGGCTGAAAGATCGGCCCGAAGCTCTTGCCGCGCGTCTCCAGAAAGCGGCTGACGCCGCCACTAAATCCGCTGGGACCCGGAAAAGCGGCGGACGCGCTTGCATGCGGCTTGCTGCTCCCAGCTCCAGCTCCAGCTCCAGCTCCCGGTCCTGGTTGTTGGCTGGCGACGTTGTTTAAGGGCGAACTCATGTCGTCCAGCAACTCGTCGGTGCCTTGCATGCTGCGTATGCCCGAGTCCAGCTGCGACACATCGTCCGAATTATCTATAATGGGCGTGGCAGCACCAGCAGCCGCCCCCGTGCCCAGCAGCAGCAGCTTCTGGCGCGTCTGCTCGACCAGCTCACGATAGACGGCGTCCAACGGATGATCCCACTGCGATTGCTTGGTCCGCGTATTGTAATAATAATGTCCGCTCTTCTCCTCCGAATAGCTTAATGGGATAAAGGCAGAGAGTAAGTGCATCCTCAGCTAGCTTGCGCAGAGCCTCTGGCCATCTACTCACCAGATCTTCCACTCCGGGGGCAATGCGGCCATAAGCCCCTCCTTGGCCAGATACAACAGATGCGGCTCCTTGCTCGGCTCGATGCCAATCAGAGACGCATAATCGTTTATCTCTGCGAATCGAAGAGAACAAGGTAAGTATATACAATTTATATGATTACAATAATTATATTATGCGACAATTGTGTTGCCTTACAGCAGCTGCCACGCCTACTAAGCCCAATTAGTTTCTACAAAGGAGAAAGTGGATATATATCCGGCACACCGAAGACTTGATGCCCTGTCCAACATTTGCCCAACAGCTTGGCAGTTATGTTAGAACTGTGAACCTCTTAAAAGCGAAGCTCGATGAGAATATCTTGAAGAACGGAATTTATATATATTTTAAGCCTATTCCTCCTTTAGAGCTATATGTTATATAGCATTAAGATAAGACCAGGCATTATAGCTTAAATCGTATTTCTAGGTCAACAAAATAAATAATTTTTCACAAAAGAATATTTCGCATTTGTTTGGGGAGCATGGTGAAGCTTATAAATGCCAAGCTTTGTCAAGTTGTTTTGATAAACTAAAAAGAATGTCCAGCCAGACCCTACTTCTCGAGCGGCAGCTATATGATATAGCGATTCGAATCATTCGAATCAACAACAGAACAGAACGGACCCTGGCTAAGTTTCAAGAAAATAGAGAGACGAACATGGGCTATATCTACTCGCCTGCTGATCAAGAATATAAAAATAGTTTATGGGTTCGAAGAAGCAGGGAGTTTCACTTGCTGCCAATTATCAGCTACATTTGTGACTTTTCTGCCATTCACTTTTAGTTGAAAGCAGGTTTAAAGCAGCTTTAAGACTATCTGAATAGCGCTTTCGAGTGGGCAAATAATTGTAATTCGGTTTTGACATAATTGAAAATATAAAATTAGTCGCCAGTCAGTAGCTAAATTCAAGCTAAAGGAGCTTTAAAGATGATTTTCCGACATATTTGGCTTTACTTTTGCTTGAAAGCGGGTTTAAACTTAAAGCAGGTTTAAGACTAACTGAAAATCGTTAGTCAAGTGGTTAATTTATTTGAATGAGGTTTAAAAATACTTGAAAATATCAAAATTGTAGCCAATCAGTAGCTAAATTCAAGCTAAAGCTGCTTTTAAGCCAATTTTACGACTTTTTTGGCTTTACTTTTATTTGCAAGCGGGCTTACAATCGCTTTAAAGCCAGATAAATGGAATATTTTATAAAAAGCGGTAAAAAACTGGAAACAAGTTAAATTTCCGATTAAAAAGTAGCTAAATTCAAGCAAGTGTGCTTTAAAAGAGATCTAGCGAGTTTTTTGGCCGCCAAATTCAAGCCAAATGTGCCTTAAAGCGGATTTAATGATAGTTCTAGCTTCTTTTTAGTTAAAAGCGGGTTTAAAACTAGAAAAAAACGCAAAGCAAATGCTGTTAAGTGGGTCTCCTTTGTGTGTATAGACACACATATTCATTTCTTATAAATATTAAATAACCATATAGGATATATAAAAAGCCTTGGCTTTTGTTTTCAAGTGGCCCACATAATGGCTGGCAAGCTTGTTGGCCCAGAGCTATTGGCCAGATTGTCTGGGGGCGCACAAAAGGGCCTCTAATGCTAATTCGGACTAATGAAAAGCTTACGAACTGTGTCAAATCCAGCTGGGCCCAGCAGCTGTTTGTCCTCCTTCTACTGCAGCTCCTCCCGCTTCTCCTGCTCCTCGAGGCACTACGTGAAAAGGAAATTTGTGATTTTGCTTTCAATATGAGGCTTGCTTTTCATTTGAAAAGAATCTCGGCTCTGGCAAAAGCTTTCTCGAAGCGCTTAAAAATTCCATTTGGCCAGGCCAAACAAAGCGGCACCAGATTGAAAGCCCGGCTAAGAAATGCGACTGAATGCCAATCGACTGCGGCTTGTGGCCTGTGCTCGCTTTTGCTCTCTCTCTCTCTCTCTCTCTCTCTCTCTCCCCCTTATTGATTGTGGCAGCACCTGCAACCACCGTCAACCACAAAAACATATCT
The DNA here is from genome assembly GCF_030788295.1 of Drosophila virilis. NCBI lineage: Eukaryota > Metazoa > Arthropoda > Insecta > Diptera > Drosophilidae > Drosophila > Drosophila virilis. Next base: position 1,234,479 of record NC_091543.1, read on the forward strand.
CGTGCAGCGGTCAACGCTGGTTTCCTGGCAACGTCAATTGCCACAAAGAAAAAAACGTTGCGTTTTGGCCAAGTTGTGCGCAATATGTCGCTGCGTTTTTTCCAGGGTGGTTCGTCGTCGTCGTCATAGCCAACCCCTCGCATACAAACGCACACTCGCTAAGCTCGTTAACAGCTCAACACTCAAGCTCTTAACTCCATAAGGTGCTCAGGTTTTACAGTTCCCCAGTTCCCCAGCTCCCTAGTTCCAGTTCATTTGAACAGTTTACACCCAACCATGCACTCCTTAATTCGATAACATCTCAACAGTCTGTATAGTGGCTAAGAATTTCCCAATTCCACATATTCCTCAAGTTTAACAGTTCCTTTGTTCCGTAGTTCCAGAACCACACATTTACTTAATTCGCTCACAGCTCAACAGTCTGCTTAGCGGTTTTGCCTGTCTCAATTCCACACGTTCCTCGAGTTCTACAGTTCCTCAGTTTTCTTTCTCCAGTTTAAGCAGTTCCATCTAAAACACAAACGTCACAACTTTTAATTTCTTGAGGGAATCGAGTTAAATGGCTTAGAGTTTCCCGATTTCACATGTTCCTCAGCTCATCAGCTTTCACAGTTCCTTTGTTCCCTAGTTCCAGTTCATTTGAAGAGCTAACGTTCAGTCACAACTTTCAACTACTTGAGGATATCTAGGGCCTAGAGTTTCCCAATTCCACACGTTCCTCAAGTTGCAGAATACCCTTGTTCCCCAATTCATTTGAACAGCTAAAACACACTCGCTTAAGGCATTTGCAGTCACAATTAATTAGTTGAGCAGATCCATGAAGCGGCTTACAGTTTCTCATTTCCACATGTTTCTCAGGTTTCACATTTTCCCGATTCCTCTGTTTCCTGGTTCCAGTTCCCTTGAACAGCTGACCAAAAGTAGCCAAACAAAACGCAAAGCATTAACCAACCACCGAGGCATACACACACTCACGCACACACACGCTCACAAACACTTTAAGTTGACCCATTAACCGAACTGCGAAAAAGAATGTACCTTAAACCAAGCCCATGAACAACCCCTACACACCTATTTTTTTTAATAGCTACAGTGTTCGCTCGCTAGCTGAAACGCTTTGTCTTTAAAGTACTTTCTTATTGGCATAGAAATTCTTATTTGTTTTAATTATAAATTCGAAATTCGCAATGAAGACAAGAGAGTAGAGGGGTTCGGTGATATTTCTGTCTATAGACAAGGTCTATTTAAATCCTACATGAACGTGATTTTTCTCTTGGCCGAAGCCCGCACAAAAAAGGAAGTTCTGCACTTTTAATATTGGTAAATCATATTTTTCTCTTCGCCAACTTTAGAATCAACAAGGTTTTTCTGAGCCTTTTTGAATTATTTAATGTTATAATTTATTTATTTAGATTTTGCAAATTGGTTTTCCATTTGTTACTTCTGCAAGTTCTTCTTCGCGAGCGATCACTGTACCTAGTATTTACATACGATAATTCCCCTGACTGAGTCCCTTTAGCTTTGTCACAAATGGGTCCGTTAAAGGACATTCTTATTGGGCGTAGCCCGTACAGTGAGCACGCGCTAGGCGACATTTGATCAAAACGAAAGGGAATTTGATATCTATTTGCCGTCTGCTGAGCATTGACATTGGGTACCCTGATATTAATTTTAATCAATAATAGCATTTACAGCACAATTTAAAATATGTTAATGTGTTAACATATTGAGTGTCACATTAACAGTGATAGGCTGGCCTTAACATATGTTGGTCGAGTCAGCAATTCAATAAAATCAATAAAATACTCTCAAGAGCGACAGTTTTCTTGCGTGAACATAAACAGCATCAATTTGACATACATTATGTTAGCCCAGCTATTAAGCTAGCAGTCATAACATAACAAATCAGAGGCGTCAACATATTTGGCATTACATTAACAGAGACATGCCCATTTAACATATGTTAACAGCCTCTGTTTTATGACAAAAAAGTTGGCATAAAGCTATCTCGACGCGTTAACATACTGATTATTTTACATAAATTATTTCAACATATGTCAGCCTAGCCAAAACGAGTTTTCTAACAGCAATAACATCAACAGCATTTTAACAGCACTCATGTTAGCCAAGTCAATTAAGAACCCTGTTAAGTGCTAAGATTAACAGCATCGCAACTTTAACATATGTGCCAGTCACAGCTTTCAATCTATGCCAACAATAATACAATTAACAGCAATGCTTACGTGTTCAGCTTCACATTAACATTAACAGCACTGTTAATGCACATGTTAACACTGACAGCGTCATTTTTACTGCATTTACAGCAACTGCGTAGTTCTAGCTTATGTTGACGCAGTCCTACGCCAAAACGAACCTGCCGCAAGGCAAATAAGTTGCGCACAGGACTCAAGTTTCGAATGCTGGGTAAGGGGCAGGTGCAGGGGAGGGGGTGTCTGCTCTACGGGTTAGAGACTGACGTGCTTGCCCTTAGGCCCCGTCTTCAACTCACCCTCGGAAGATGGCAAACATGCCTCATCGAAGACCTCCTCGCAGATGACCGACGCGGTGGCCGCGGGAGCCGTATAGCCCAGACGTTTGGCTGTTGTCGCCGCCGTTGTCAGCGCTGTTGGCGTCGTCGCCGGCGTTGTGGCCAGCGATGCGGTTGCCGACGAATTGCTGTTGTTGGCCATGCTTCTTCTTATCTCTATGCCTGCTGCCCTTAGTTGCCGTTAGTTCTTGTTGTTGTTTGAATGCAAAAGCGAGCAGCTACACGATTAGTGTTGGCTAATTACGCCGTCAGATGTCGCCAGCGTTGCGTAAGTATTGAGCAGCATCCTGTGTCTGTGTGTGTGTGTGTGCTTAGCCGGCAGCAGTCGCAGCGAATTTAGAGCTTAGGGCGAAAATCGAATGTGACCTAAAAATAGGAAAACAGCAGTAAAAGGAATAAGAAACAGGGATAACGGTTAACTGAAAAACGTCGCACGTTTGTTGCTTCTGACATACGTGGGCAGGGGGAGGGGCTGGTGTGTGTGCGCTTGTTGCCCTCTGCCTGGCAACAGCCAAAAGGAAAGGTATATAATACATACATATGTGTGTGTGTGTGTGTGTGTGCATGTGTGTAGGTGTGTAGGTGTGTAGGTGTGCGGCAGCTGGAGTCTAGTTTTCAGCGCATTTGTTTTCTTTGAGAATTGCAATGAATGTTTGCCAATACGCAGAATTCCAAGCACACACACACACACACACACACACACATAGAGAGACAGGCACGGGGCGAATTGAGTGGGGAATGTGCGGAGAGGCAAGCACAACAACAAAATGCTAACGGTATAACGGTATTGATTTTTCACTTGTATTTAATTGTGGCGTTGACGTTGGCGTTGCCACAGCGCCGCCCCCCCCCCCCCCCCCCCCCCCGCCCCCGCCACCATCCGTGCCCCTAACAGGACTTACTTACAATTTATATACACACGCACACACACGCACACGCACACAGCAAATGTTGGCAAACGTATTGCAAATAAAAATAAACGACAGTTCGATTCGAATAAAGTTCACTTTAAGCTATATAAATACATAAACACACGCACACACTCACTTGCATATGTGTGTCACTTGCAGCGAGATGACAAAAAAAAAAAACAACACAACAACAAGAACAGCAACAAGAACAAGAACGATTTATGTATGTATTTGTAGAGATTGTCACAGTGTGCGTGTGTGCAATGGGAATTAAATTTGAAATAAAACCGACCGATTCCGCTGCCCGACGTTGACTTTGGCTATGGAGAGCGTATGTTGCCAACTGCAGCGAATGTTGCCAATGCGTTAATGTTGCTAGGCGCCGCTTTGAGTGCAATCACAAAATATATCGACGAACAGCAGGCGGCATCGATAGGCGCGCGTGCGCGTTAATCATTCGATATATCGATATTCCAATGTAATCACATTTAAACTAAAGGGAATATGCGCTGGGGCAAAGTGCCGCAGCGCGCTGTAAAAGCATAAGAATATGTAAGCTGAATTTTAGAACATATCGTTAGCAATGCCAACAGCTTTCGTTAAGTGAGCAGCATGTGTCTACACTGGGGCTCTTGCTGGTCAGTAAATTGGGTAAGACCAAAGTGAAAGGTGTATGTCTGAATGGGGCTTACGACCACACAAAAGTCGTTGAGTTTACAATGTGTAAGGATGAATAGTACAAAACATAATAATATTAAGGTTGCAAATAATATGGTGTAAAAAGTTGCTACGGAGTATTAAGTAGCTTTCTGTGCCAAAGCTCAGCGCACGATTAGTACTTTTATATACAGCAAAATTTAGCACTGGTTGTGTGTCTGACTAAGCGTGTGTCACTACTGACGGTGAGTGTCTTAATTTTGGTCTGTTGTCTTCGCTTAAGCACTAGTAACTTGACTAACAGGTGTGTGTCTAAATACGCACGTGTACGCTAATAAGGGGTGCTGATCGGCGCTGAGAATTCGTTTAGTTAGCAACGCGTTGGTGTATGTATCGACTACAACTGTTCGTTGAGCTTGAACGACATTTGTGGCGGGCTTTTGGGCGTTTTTCAAAAACGGATTAAATTATATATATTAATTTTCAATCAATTTAACTTTGTCTATAATATTGATTTCCGATTGGCCATAGCCTGAGAATTGCTAAGTTAAGGAAAACGCTCTCGTTGAAGCTTCCATAAAGTTGTCTCGATATTTTACGCTTGTTTTTATTACATAAATTAGTTTTTCTGTTGATTAATGATGCAAATGTATTATCAATAGACACATGTATTATGTGTGAATGTTATATTTCGTGTAAATTACAAATAACACTATACATTTTTGCATATTTCTCGCACATTTCAGCTATTTTGCATTTAACATTGCCGCATTGCCATTAGGTAAATGCCATCATAAATTTTGTCCCAGTGCCAGCACCCGCGACCGCGATCGCGACGTTTGCCCCCTCCCACAGACGGTCCGGGTCGGGTCTTCCGAGTAAATCAATGCCAATAAATACATTATCGATTGTATTGATCGTTTGTTGCGGTTCGTTCAGATCTTTTCGATTAGAGATGGCTGCGTATTTCGACACGAACCACATGCCAAAAAGTATCGATATATTCTGGCAATGTATTCCATGATACTTTTATCGATAATAAGATTTCATTGCAGCCAATATATTTATCGATACATTTTGCCCAACCATTATCGATGAATTTATCGAAAGTTTCTCAAGTACTAATCAGTAAGATTTCAAAATATATACTTCCTGCCGTTTTCTTCAAATATATACATGACAAATATCGATATATTCATCGACTAAACTGTTATAGTTATCGATATATTTATAACAAGAGACAAAACAGCTATTCGAACTATCGATTAATTTATCGTAGCATTTATCGATTAACTTATCGGTAGATTAACATAGTTATTTTCTTTCGACAACACTCAGTGTTCGCAACACGTTCGATATGCGCTGCGTGTCACGCGCCCATCTCTAGCTCGCAAGTAGCTGGTAATTGAGGCTGGAAATGCGGCTCATTGAATTTCAAAAATGATGAAAACAAGAAGCAAAACAAAAAATAAATTAGCAACAAAAAACAAAAGGATGGAGGAGGGGGGGGGGGGGGGGCAGAATTGGGGCTAAAGTGAGAAAAGCTTTCAATAGAATTTAATGTGAAATGTTGATATGCAAATCGATCGCAGTTCAGCTCTTGTTGTTGCCATTTGTTTACTTTATTTATTAATTATTTATTAACTATTTTGCTGTCGTGTTCGTATGCTTTGGCCTTTTTTTTCTGCTTTGTTTTTGTTTTTGCTTCGACTTTTTTTTTGCCGCACTTGTTTTTTAATGTTTCGATTGGCATATTTAAGCTTTAATACGAATAAATGGCAACATTTAGCGGCCCACAGCTGCCGCCTACAAGCTCTGGCTACTGGCTCGCCCACCCCCCCCCCCCCTTCCACGCCCCCCTACCACCCTGCTGCCCTGCCACGCCCCCGTATGACTTGGCCAATTGGCAGGCTACAATTAAATGCACATTCATCATACGCCCGGTGTTACACGCAAAGGAGCTGATACCATCTACGCTACCCTAGCCGCTCTCCACTTAGCAGGGCCCGCCCCCGCACCGCCCCACCCCTTTTTAGCTGCATTAATCCCTGACCCGCCTCCCTGCCTTGGACACGGGCTGACATGTGTTTGCTCGTTGGCATTTGTTTAAAAACTCGCTCGCTGACATGTTTATGCATGCGCTGCTTTTCACTAGTTATCGATAAATATGCAGACACACACACACACACACTCGCACACACACTCGCACACACATACACACACTCGCACACACACGTTCGCACTTGGCTTATTAATAGCCTCTGATACATAAAACGAATCACTTATTGGAACCGATAACAGTTGAGCGGAACGGTAAAAGCCAATTAATCATTTGATTGCTGTTTGCTTTTCTTTTTTTTTTTTTTGCATGTGAGAACAGTTCAATTGTGAACCAGTTCCTTGGCGCGACACACTTAAATGTGCGCTCATTCGCAGAGCAGCAAAAACAACAAAAACAATTGATAAAAATGTTTCATTTCTTCAATTGTTTTTGTTGCTAGCTAGTTCATTTGGGTGCTGCCTTGAACTGGTTCCAATGAGCGAAAAACTAGAGAAATACAATTTGAAGTCTGATTTTAATTAGTTACTGTTCTCTACATTTGCTTGTTGGAACTGGTTCTTATGAGCGAAACATTTGATAAAACTCATTTTAGTTTTGTTTTTAGCTAGTTAAATTCCGCATTTTTGCTGGTTTGAACTGGTTCTTATGAGCGAATAACTTGATGAAACTAATTTAAACTTTCAGTTCAACTAGTTACATGTTTCATATTTTGCCTGTTGGAACTGGTTCTTATGAGCGAACAATTTGATGAAACTAATTTTACATAAGTTTTTAGCTAGTTAAATTTCCTTCTGTTTTTAGCCTGTTGGAAAACCATTTTCCACCGCTAACTTTTCACGCATTTTCCGCGCGTGAACAAGAAAGTTTTTAACACGTATTCACTTACGTTTTAGCTTCAAGTACTTTTAATTCGGTCTTAAAGTTTTTATGAGTTGCGCTAAATTTACGCTCATTTTCCACCTGACGCCGTGGAATTGCCCAAACGTATGACTTTGCAGATTGACTAGAGAACAAAAATAAATTACAATTTTAAAGAGTTTCCGGCGATTTTCCACAGTCACGTGCGAAATCGGAAAAGTTGGCTGCTGTCAAAAATGCAGACGTAGGTCGTCAATCAGTCGGTCAATCACTGTAGTGCTTCAATCAATCAGTCAGTAAATCAAACACTGAAGTAAAACTAATTTTATTTGTTGCAGAAAGCAGGAAAATCTCAGCTAAGAATTCTTCTATGATTATAAAAATATTCTTTTTCAATTAAATTTCCTCTCCCACATCTTTTGTCAGCAAATTTGGCTGCCAGTCCCACTGTGCGAATGTGCAACATGGAGTTTTAGCATTTCAGTTCAGTTGCCACCGTTTCTTACAACGGTTGTTGTTGTTGTTGTTTATGTTGTTGCTTTGGATTAAATTGTTTCAATTGCGCACGTTGCTCACAATTTGTCAAGAGTCCAAAGTGGCGCTTGACTTGTTGTTGCTGCTGCTGCTGCTGCTTGTTGCTGCTTGTTGCTGCACATGGCGCGTGGCAGCAACAACAACAACTGGCAACAACCGCAAACTGCCCGACAAACAACTGGAAATTGGCAATTTCTATGCATTTGTTGCTCCTTTTTAAAATACCCTGTATATGAAAATGTCCAACAAAAGGGTATATTGACTGTGTGCCCACGCATGTAACAATTAGAAAAAGACAGCTGCAGGCTTAAAGCGCACATATATCGATATAACCACACGCATTTATCGAACATATCGATAAATATCGATTGAGAGCAGTACACGGATACGCTGGCTACAGGGTATTCTTTAGTCGAGCATGCGCAACTTATTATATATTTCTTGCTCGATTTGATTTTGATGTTGTTTAGTTTTTTGGCCCCAGATGTTGTTTGTGCCTTTTCCAAACTAATCACGACTAATGAAAGACAACAACAACAACAACAACAACAACAGCTCAGATTGGCATTTGGGGGTCGAACACGCCCCGTAAGTGGCCACGCCCCGCTGCCCCCGCCTCTGATTGACGGCTGCTGGGCACGGCCAAAACAAACGGCTAAACAATTGGCGAGCGGGACTTGAAGATGCCGAGGCAGCTCTGTTAAGCAGAGGGGCCGGGTTGAGGGGGGGTGGGGGGAGGAGTGGGCGCCAGAGAATCAGATTGAACAACTGTCCCCGTTTGGTCAGCCGGCGCTGGTCTGGTCAGGCCAAAGCGAAACCGAGTCGAGCCAGGCCATAATTTAGCCAAATGTCGTGCCAGTCAACTGATCGCGCAGCCCGACTATGGCACACACACACACACACACACACACGTACACACACACGCACATACACTAACGCACAACAACATGCACTTAACATATATACCCTAAGCCTTACATAAGATGGGCATATCTTAAGCCGAGCAGCTATCCGTAAAATGAAAATTACTTTTTTCCTCCCCCATTTTCACGCCTTTTCCACCCATTTGAGTGGATTTGCAGTGAAAGAAGTTAAGATGCATATTTTATGCATATTGAAAATGAAATTAAAATATAATTCAGTTTAGTAAGATTGTAATTCGATACTCTATACATAGAGTCAAAAGGAGTTTACATAGTAATATACTCTGTTCCTAGAGCGAAAAGGCGTATATGGACTTAAAGCAATGTCTGACTGGCTACTTTTGTCTCCCTAAATGCATTTATTTTTGAAGCATTTACAGTGGAAATAACCCCAAAATCTTTTTGTTAACCAGTTCACTGTGCAAATGAATATATAGGACTTTCTCACACATATTCCACTTTTGCGGGTGAATTCCACAAACATTAAACTATGTCGTTGGGCGTAGCTCATAGCTCTTGACTGAAGCTCTAAACATCTATAAGTTTGTTAGTTAGTGTGCAGGGTATGAGCTTACGGCGTAGGCCAATTCAGTCAGTTGTGCAGGGTATCACAACTCCACTCTGAATGTTCCTTCAGCTTCTAATTTCCAGGGTATCTGTTGGCTGATCAGCTGCCTCGCTCTCGCTTGCCACGCTTGCGCATGTTTGTTTATTGTTTTTTATGTTCGGCCCCGCCTCGAATTTGTTTACTTTACTGAAGCCAACAACTTCAACTGGAACTTCAGCCCCCACCAGGCACTTGCCACTTCTTCCCTTCCCCGCGCATGCCAATTCTCATGCATTTCCTTCCTTTTTTCTGCTCATTAAGTTTATTGGCACGCGCCGTCGTCGTCGTCGTCGCCCACAATGCTAATTGGAGCATTTGTTAAACGACTTTTAAATTTTGATTGCATTTTGCCCAGTGCCACCGGCTTTCGGTCCATTAGGAGCCGATCGAGCGATCGACCGACTTGTGCGACTGATCGACTGATCGACCCGTCGACCGACTGGCATCGAGACCCGTTCTTGAGCCGCGATATTTAATGGCAAGCTTTTTACAAACAGATAACGATGCGACACATGCGACGACTGATTGATTGATTGAGGGACATGGTGAATTTCTGATTGATTAAATGTTCATCTGACGGAAGCAACTTCCACTTCCACTCAGCTGCTAAAGTTATGTTTCACAAGGGATTTGTTTCAATTAGTCGTCTTTACTCAGCTATGAGAATATCAATTTCGATTTATCGATACATTTTTATCTCTGATTAAAGACAACAGACTGATAACATAAATCATTAAATCGCAATTAATCGATAAGGTATCGATACATGCAGTAAATACATGCATCGATACATAATCGGAGGGGGAAAGAGGGAAGCAGCGAGAGAGAGAGTGAGAGAGGCGGGGAGAGAGATAGAAGAAGATAGATAGAATTTCAAAGCTTACTTGCTTTATCACTACATAATTCATTTAAATCCGTGCTCACTAAGTAGTTCACATTATCGTTCACTAAGTAGTTCACATATTGAGTCACTTAGCTGTTAATTTCTGTATTTCATCGAGGTAAGAAGTTTACTTAGTAGTTCAGTGAACATGCGAACTCAGGTGAATTCACTTCAATTCATGATCAATAAGTAGTTCACATGGTAGTTCACTTAGTAGTTCACTTAGTGGTTCATATTTGGAGTCACTGAGATGTTCATTTAGGCTTTAAATTTATGCAAGTAGCTTACTTGTAAATTCAATTCGAGATTCACTTACATTGCGGCTCATTAAGTTGCTCACATCTTGGTTCTTTTGGTAGTTCATTTAGTGGTTCAGTTCGGTTTTACATTCAACTATGTTGCTTGTTCATTTGCCAGCTCAATTTTTGGTTTACTTCAATCATTTGAGTGTTCACTTAAAAGTTGGCTCACCAAATGTTTCATTTAATTAGTTCACTTAACTGGTTCACTTAATTAGTTCAATTAGCAACTCATCAAGTATTCAGGACTTTTCTCCAATTCTCAAGCCGTCTTTCTTGCCTACCCCCCATTATTTTCCACTCGCTCTCTCTCTCTCACTCTCTCTCTCTCTCTCTCTCTCTCTCTCTGCCCCTCTGGTGGCTGTCGCATTGCGAACATTTCGAGCATTGTCGATTTAATTAATGACTCAGTGAGGTAATCAATTTGTAATTTAATTTGCAATTTTATTTACATAGCAATTGATTTTGATTGTTGCGTTACAATTACACAGCCCGGCGGCATTTCGAGCCGTTTCAACCAGTCCCCAGACAGAGTCTCGCTTGCAGATACAGATACAAATGCAGATGCAGATACAGATGCAGATACAGATACAAAATCAGCCTGAGCTGGCTAAAACAGCAACAACAACAACAACGAATACAACACGACATGTTACGATATTAAGCGATACGATACGAGATACGTTACGCTACGATACGATGTAAGCCATATTCCAGGTTCATGTCGAAGGGGCCCGTGGCCATTTGCAGTTACAAATCACACGCGGGTCAACTGATCAATTTGGCCAGTCGACTTTTCTCATGGTTAATTCAATTTGAATGCATAACATAACCTCACATTTGGCATAGAAACTACATAACCTCACTCTTTCAGTGCCAAATGTGAGGTTATGTGAAGCATTTAAAAGAAGTATAGGTAGCTAGTTAAAGGAAAAGGGATTAAGTTGGCTTGGAAAAGAATGGCTTGACATTCAGAAAAATTGAGGTGATGTTTGCTTAGCTTATGCTCGGATAAAGTGAGGTTATGTGATTCACTTAGCTTAGATAGAAACTAATTCTTCTTATATCTAGTTAATTTGATTGTAAGTTTAGATTAAACTAAAACTTTTAAGGCAACTCTCGCATAGCTGGCTGCCTCTAGAGCACGTCTCGAGCGCTAGCTCTGGCAACGGCAACGGCAACGGCTCCGGCTCTGCCCCTGGCTTTGGGATTTGCTGTGATTTGATTTGGTTTCGTTTTAGCGCTACGATTGCATACAATTTGCATGCGATTAACCAACCCCCAAACGCGGGGGGATTGTGGAGTGGAGTGGGTGGGTTGGTGGGAGCATGTTTTGTTCAGCATGGTATGGATCATAAATAAAAATAGATGAAATTCCATAGTTGAAGGTGTTAAATGCAAGCGAGCGCAATTTACATCATCGATTTTATTAGCTCGAACGTTTATAATTCAATTAAATTGTTGCAACAACAACAACAACAGCAACATACTCAACATTCATAAGTATTCACTAGAGCATTTGCATTCGTCACAGCTCACACTGAGATTTAGCCTAGGTTAGATTAGCTAAGACAGGAAGCTTGTCGTGGAGCCTGAAAATATGGTCTGTCTGCATTACTAAATTAAACGCAGAAGTCGAGCCAGTTGTTTCAGTGGTCGTCATGCCGGCTGCCAGCTGGCAAATTTGTAAATTCTCAGGGAAAGTTTCGGAGTTTTTCGGAGCTTCCTTTTTTCTTCAGTTTTCCAGAGTTTTCGTAATATTTCGGAGTTATTCTGGGCTATCTGAGTTTTAGGAGCTTTTCGGAGTTTTTCGGAGTATTTCATCTTATTTTCTATAAGAAGTTTCACTTTTATTTTAACCTCCGTAACCTCTGCGGTTATCCTATCTTAGGAGTTTCTTCACCGAGGAAGTTTTCGGAGTCTTTCTCCCACCAAGAATTTTCATTGAGTTTTCGTATTCAGGAGTTTATTTCATGCGCTTCGCTCTGTAACTTTCTAGCAAGCATTTTCTTTTCGAATTTCAATTCGTACCTTTTCCCCGTAGTCTAATTTTCCTGCACATGCTCTGTAGGAGCTGCCTTCGGCCTAAGCTAATATGTATTTAAGTTATTTTCCTTGAATCTATTTCCCGACTGCCTTTCGACATTTTCGCACATTGCGCATACGCCGCGTGTTTTTTTTTTTAATAGTTTTTTGATTCATTTATTTTCTTCTTCTTTGGATTGCCCAAATCAGTGGCCGCTAATTGTCGCATTTTGTTAATGTTTATTGAATATCGAATATTATTATGATGTTTATGGCCTTTTGGCCGTTATTATTATTGTTATTGTCATGCTGACAAATTAGTTTCACACTTTGCAAATCGCCAAAGCGTCGACTTCGGCTTCCACATTTTGAGCTTTTTGTTGTAGTCGCCCACAACTGGCTCGCAGCTGAGCTCTTGGCTTTCATTCATGATTGCCACCAATTGTCGCCCCTTTACCGCCCACCTCCTCTGCAACTGTGACTGGCAGCAGCATTTGGCATTCCGCCCACCCATTGGCTGAGACCCGGCGGAGTCGGTTTTGGCTTTGGTGCTGCCTGCATTTATAATTAGCTCCAAATTTGTCTTTTAGCCAGTTTTATGGCCGTGTCCAGTTGCTTGGCTAACCCGTCCCCGTCCCCGTCCCCGTGCCCGCCTCCGCCACCGCATAGCCCCCTTCGGGCAACATGTTCTGGCCAAATTGGCAGACAATTCATAAAGATTTAATTTTCGTTGATTTTTTGTATACCCTACAGCCATAAATTCGCATAAGCGGGTATGCTCAGCTTGTGATTGTGAATGAAACCCATAGAAATATATTTAAGTAAGAAGAAAATGGAATAAATAAAAGAATTCTAATGGTATCTATATAAAACAAGAATGCTTTATTCGAGTGTGTACGACTAGGGGATACCCTGAACCTTCTGCTACTAACAGCAAAGGCAGCTCTAGCTAAGGGGAGGGGGAGGGGGTGTGGCGTTAGCTATTAAATGGCTAAGATGCTTGATCTGCTTCTACTATTCTAGTAGAAGAAACAGATATCGATAACGATTCTTATCGATTGCTTGGAAACTGGACCAGTTATCGATTATCCGAAAACAAACACATTCTGCGCGAACAACAGAAGGACCTACGCTCAAAATTTCCCTCTATCTCCTATAGCTTCTCAGATCTCAGCGTCTATACCTACGAACAGACAGAAATGGGTAGATCGTTTCGTCTATTGCTGTTGATCAGGAATATATATACTTATTAGGCTCGCAGATGCTTGCTTCTGTCTGTTACATACATTTGCACAAAAATAATAGGTACAGGGTATAAAAATATAGGGAATTTCGGAGTAGCCGGCTGCTGTTTTTTTTAGTAACTTTTTTTTGACACAGAAATACAGGGTATTGTATAGTCGTGCACACTGCACTTCTATTAAGCGACTTGTTTTGGCATTGTTTTGTATTTTGATTGTTGTTGGCGTTGTTTTTTTTTTTGTTTTATTATTATTTTGTTTATTTTGATTTGTTGACTCTAGATGTGTGTTTAAAGCTGATTGTGTCCCGAGCGCGTGGTCAACAAATTGGCCAAAAACGAAACTCATTTTGTTAAAACTGGAGCAAATCGATTCGAACAAAAACATTCTACATTCATTATTTTCACAGGTATTTTGATAGATCGATTCGCGTGAGGGTATTTGTGTGTTTATGTATGTGTGTGACCATGGACAGTTGTTGCTTTATTCTTTTCATTCCTTTTAACTCTTTTTAAAATAAATTTGCCTAACTTTCGTATGATTAAAAGTGAGCTTAGCTTAAAGGCTATTTAGCATGTCATATTAAACTTTAATATGTCTTAAAATGTTGGCTTTTTTCGGAAATTGTAAACAAGTCAAAGGAGAAGTCATCAGTCAATCAATCAATCAGTCAATCAGTCAGTCAGTCTGTCAATCAGGCGAATAGTTCTATATATATAAAGATACATACATTGTTTTTACGTACTTACCTGTAAATTCAAGCGCATGATTATATCTGTCATCTGTCAGTGGGCAAAAGACGAATTTTTTATAAACTCATCCCTGAAAGAAAAGAAAAGAAGAGAAATGGCTTATTAGTTTAAAAACAGCTTGTTTGCTTAGCCTTACGTGAATTAGTGAGAATCGCATAGTAGAGCAATATATAAAGTTAAATTTTTAATACGCACCAATTTTCATCCTCCGCAAAAACCGTTGCACCGTCTCCTTCAATATTGGAAATGTTGCCTTTCCTTTATTGAACCCGCCGCCTCCTCCTGCTGTCATTTCATTCCCAGTTGAAGCCGTCTTCTCTATAGGAAAGCCGCCAATGTTAAGGCCGTCGTCCCCTACACTTGAAGCGAAGCCAGTGAAGCTTACTTGAATTTATGAGAATCGAGTAGAAGGGAATAAGTCAAGCGCATATTTTTTTGAATTCGCGTATGCATACATACATACATACATACATGCACACATACATACATACATACATACATACATACATACATCATACATACGTACATACATCATACATACATGCATACATCATACATACATACATACATCATACATACATACAAGCATACATACATACATACATACATGCATACATACATACATCATACATACAATCATCATACATACATACATAAATCATACATACATACATACATCATACATACATACATCATACATCATACATCATACATAAATACATCATACATACATACATACATACATCATACATACCTACGCCTCTTGCTCCGTCCCCATGGTGCTCCTCCGGATGCTCTGCTTCCAGCGTTGACGCCGCCTGCGCCTAATTCATAGGTGAAGCCAGCAAGCCTTACTTACATTTTTGAGAATCGAGGAGGAGGGCAGCTTTAATAAATACGTTTTTCTTTTTAAAATTTGCATCCCAACATGATAATTAAATCTGCTATTGGTATTTCATAAGATAGTTTACATGCACACATACATACATACATACAAGCATACATACATACATACATGCATACATACACACATACATACATACATCATACATACATACATAAATCATACATACATACATACATCATACATACATACATCATACATCATACATAAATACGTCATACATACATACATACATACATCATACATACCTACGCCTCTTGCTCCGTCCCCATGGTGCTCCTCCGGATGCTCTGCTTCCAGCGTTGACGCCGCCTGCGCCTAATTCATAGGTGAAGCCAGCAAGCCTTACTTACATTTTTGAGAATCGAGGAGGAGGGCAGCTTTAATAAATACGTTTTTCTTATTAAAATTTGCAGTGCAACAAGATAAATTGGTCTGCTCTTGGTATTTTATAAGACAATTGACATGCACACATGCATGCATACATACATACATACGAACATACATGCATACATACACACAAACTTATATACATTTACAAGGTTACCTCTGGTTAACCTTTTCTTGTGGCTACTTTTATACTTTAAATTTTAGATGTAAATTACTTTCTAAATACTTGCAAATTGACGGTTAAACTGCTTGGGAATTACAAGCAGAAAGCACATGAAAACTATTCGACTGCTAATGTAACTTAAAGAAAAGTAACTATGGAAAAGTGTATATCTAATTGATGTGCATTTAGGAAGAGCAACTGCAAGTTGAGATTGTTTTGCTGAAAAGGGAAGTGATTCAACTTTCCGGCAGTCTCCAGGCAGCTTCAGGGATCACAAAGATCGCAGAGATGATCGCGTGTGTTTGAGCCTTGTTGTTGTTGATGTTTTGGGGCTTGTTGCAGCAATTAGCCACTGACAGCGAGTGTCAACGTGATTTGACCCATTGGCGTATTTGCATTTGCAATCAGCCAGCGGCAAATGACAACTGGAGAAGCTGTAAGCCAGCCGAATTCAATTTCAATTCTATGTTGAATGTCAAATGGCCGCAAGGCGAGTGGGCGGCACAATAAAAATAAATATATATAGATATATATACATATAAATGTATATATGCACATATCTGCCAGACCTTGCCATGCATTTCAATCAGTCAGTCAGTCAGTCGGCTAAATGAATGACGGCTTCAATCAGCACAAGCTTGGCATGCGAATTGAATGTCACATATGGCATTTAGAACTAGATATGCAGTGCTTGACATACTATATCCAGTTTGATTTTCAATTTCTATTCAATGTTGAATGTATGTCGACTAACAATTGGCTCCGACTGCGTTTGTTTTGGCCAAATATTTGACACCTTGCACGGGCTATGCATTGAATTTCAATCAGTTTAAGACTATTTCAATCAACGAAAGACAGCTGTTATCTAAATGGAAACTGGACCTTGTGCCTGGGAAGAGTATTAGTGAGTCGGAGACATTCCGAATTAAATTTTTGATTTGAGCATGATTTCCATTTCAGTTATATATCAATTTTATTTCATTTCAATTCAATTTTAATTTCAATTCAATTTTGACTTCAATTTCAATTTCAGTTCAATTTTCTTATAAGTGCATTATGAATTTGTTTTAAATTTTAATTAGTTTCATCCCAGCTCAATTATATGATATTTTGTACACGATTTGCATTACACTTTTACATCAATTCTAATCAGCTTTAATTTCAATTTCAATGCTTTTTTTTTTAAATTAAAATTTCTGTTAGCTTTTGTTTTCAGTTTTGTGTCAATTTAGCATAAATTAAATGTTGAATGCCAATAAGTTAAAAGCACTTAAATTATATGACACTTAGAACAACATTTGCATTTCATTTCCATCAGTCAGTCAATCAATTAGTTAACTATTCAAGCCTTAATTGACGGGCGCTATTATGTTAGAGCTGAAATCCAAATTTAAACTATTCAAAACGAACTCAGACAGTTTGACCAAGCGTAGTATTTCAATTTCAATCTTAATTTGTGTTAGTGTTGAGTGCTTCAATCAGTCAATTAAATGGGCTGGATTATATAATGGTATTTTTCTACATAGAATAAGACTGGTTTAAAGTTTAAAGCGAAACAGTCTTGAACAGCTGTCAATCAATCATAATCGAAAATAAAGTGAGTATTAGGATTTGGTTAGTATGATATGGATAGAGTATATCAATAGATATAGTTCTTCAATTCTATCTTCAGTTTCAATTTCAATTTGGTTGAACGTGATTTGGCGAGTGGGCGTCAAAAATATTTAACACCTTGCACCGAATTTGCATGCCACTAAAAAAAACGAAAAACAACAAAAGCAATCAATCAAGCTGTTCAGTCAGTCAGGCAGTCCATTCAATCATGTTGAATGACAGCTGCAATCAAAACAGAGCTGCAATCGGAATGGCAAACGACGTTTAAGATTAAAAACAGCCTTTTGATATGAATAAAATTGTTGAATTGTTGCAATGCCTAACATATGTGTGAGGGCCACAAATAACCAATTTCCATTTCCATTTCCATTTCCATTACCATTTTCATTTCCATTTCCATTTCAATTCGCATTCTCAGTTCAATTTCAATTGCCAGAGACGACAGCTCAGATAATTGATGATTATGAGTGTCGGCTAAATGTCGTGAGCGTGTTATTGCAATACATATATTAACATATGTGTATATCTATATATATATATATATATGCATATCCAGGTAAACAGATATATGTATGACTGTGGCGTTTGGATGTCTCGTAAATCAACTGAGCCAATGCTAGCCGCTGAGAGCTCAAAGATATCATCTAACTACTCTGGCTCTGTCTGAGTGTGTGTGTGTGTGTGTGTGTGTGTGCTTTTCGTGCCGCAAATGTCCAAATGTGGGCGCTAAGGTTTGGCCAATTCCAATGCAAATGACAAATTCCCCCCCGCTTCTCGCCCCCCTTTTAATAGATCCATATATAGAATTTAAAGATGCCATCTCCAATCTTCAATGCGGCACGACAGACGCCAACGCCAACGCCAAGCGCCACTTGGTGCCAAGTTTGGATATCTGAATGCAATTGGCTTTGGCTTTGGCTTTGGCTTTGGGATTGAGATTTGATTGGTTGATGGAGGAGCGAGGAGGGTAGGGGGGTTGCTATGCATACGGCAGAGAGATACGATCGCGTTTTGGCCCTTGCGTGTGCTTACAGTAGCTGTTGGCCTAGAACTGTGTGCCACACCCACCACAGCCAGCCACACACACACACACACACACACACACACTCGCTAGCTGCGGCAAATGGCGACGTATTCATTTGTTTGCTGTTTGCCAATCAGCCTGTCAATAATTGTCAACAAGGTGTGACTATGCCAATATTTAATTATTCGATTTCATTTGCTTTTCATTCGCGACAACTGCGACAGCAACTACCCCCCCATGGTCTCCCCCACCGCCGCGCTGTTAGTCTAAGCAACTAAGACTGTAGTGTAGTATACCCTGTAATGGGCCAGGTGCAGGCTAAGGGCATGGTAGACCATACAACTGTTTTTGACTTTGCTGCAGTTCTTCACTTAACTTCGCTTAGAAAATTTTACAGCGCAAGAACAAAGAAAATTCTTAAAATATTTATGTTTATATATATGCAATATATATATGGAAGATTTCTATAAAAAATATGTATATTTCATTAAGCATAAGTGAAACTCAAGCATATTACTTACATGCACATATTTAAACTCCTTGTCAACAAACAAACAACTTGTAACAGGGTATTTGACAGTCGCGCAGTCTCTTCAAATAGCCACTTAGTTGGTTGCTCTTTCTCTTGCTCGCCCATTAGTATTTGTCTTTGTTTTTGTTGCTTAAAATTTGTTAAACATTTGCGTAAAAAACATTTGTCTTCAACAGTTGACGGGCGAAGTACTCAAAGTACTCAAAGCACTTGTCGCCAGATACTCATTACCTCTTCGCTAGTATACGCCTATTCATGGTAGCTTTTGACTCTAAAGCGAGAAGAAGGTAAGTCATAGAATTAAGATCTACTTTGAACTGTATAAAAAAAAAAAAAAAAAACATTCAGAACACAATCTCTGAAAGATTATGAGTATCTTGCCAATACTCAAAGTACTTATCGCCAAATATTGAGAACTTTTTCGTTACCATTTAAAAAATTATGGTAGTTTTCGATACTTATGAACTTAATTTAATTATATTTGATGCAATATTTATTGAAGCTTAGTTCCAGATCAGAAACTCTGAATGATTATGAGTATCTTGTGAATACTCAAAGTACTTGTCGCCAAATACTGACTACTCTTTGTTAGTATGCAACTACTTACGATAGTTTTTAGCTCTACTTTGAACTGTACAAAATGTGTTTATATTTGATGCCAGATAATAGAATTATTTTGCTAATCAAATTTGCCCAATTTCGTATAACTTTTATTGACAACAACCAATTACCAACATTTAGCAAACATTTTTCAGCTCATTTCCGCTGTAAATGCTGCTCATAACTATATTTTAAGTTTTCAAATATTTCTCATTTGCAGAAATGTAATTTAATAAAAAACACAACTGACAATTGTATATTTATTTGTATACATATATTTATATTTATTTTTTAAATATATATGCATATATTTTTGTGCAAGTTTTGCGTATTTAAGAAAAATTTGAAAGAAAAATAAATCAAAGAAAATCAAATAAAAATAAAAAATAAATAAGTGAAAGCTTTAAAAAGAAAAAAAAAAAAAATTATGTTTTTTGTTGTTTGTTTATTGTGTGTTTTTTGGGAAGTTTTTGTTTTTGTTTTTCTTGTTGTTGTTGTTCTTTTTTGTTGTTTTTTTAATTTATAAACATTAAATTTAAATATTATTAGTACAATTTGTTGCTGACGTTGCATAAAATGTTTTTGTTTTAGTATTTCGCAATTAATTGTGCAAATTTAATCGATCGATATATAGCATATATATGCATATATATATATATATATACATATAAATATATGTGTATATATATATATAAATATGTATATGTATGCATTGTATATATATATATGTATGTATTTATATGTATTGGTATATCATATATGTAAAAGCTACAAGAAAATAAACATAAAATTTATAATAATAAGAATAATTTAATAGAATAAAATTTAATAAAAATTAATACAATTTCATTTTCCTTTCATTTGCTTTTTCCTTTTCTTGTTGTTTCTTGTTTGTGTCCGTGTGTGCGTGTGTGTGTGTGTATAAATATGTATACATGGCATTTGCTTTTTTTTTCTTTCTTCAAATTTTGTACATCATTTTTTTAATGATTTTTTTAAATTTTTTTCAACATTTTACCAACGCATTAAAATTATATATAAAATATTTATATATTTTTTTCAATTCTTTTTTAATACGCTCTGCAATATGTGTGTGTGTGTGTGTGTGTGTGTGTGTGTGTGTGTGTGTGCGTGTGTGTGTGTGAGTAAGTAACAATTAGTACAAAATAATTTCACATTGAAAAGCTTCAGTTTTCAATTTATGTTTCCACAAAAAAAAAAAAAAAATTTATTGCTTACATGCTAAATATTTGTTATTTTTTTTTTATTTTTATATATATATTTTTATATATTTTTTTTGCCATTCAGTCAATCAGTCGAAACTTTTGGTTGGCCGCCGCTGCGCAGGTGGGCGCGGCAAAAGATATCGATAACACATCGATAACACGTACACATATAAATTATTATCGATAGCAACTAAAATCGCGCCAAAAGCGTTTCCCACTGCGTTTAGTTTCTCATAAAATATTTCTCAAAAAAAAAAAATAATATGATAAATAACACACACACACACATATATATATATATGTATAAACATATATAAATATTGTGTATATATATGTGTGCATAATATATGTAAATATTTATATATAAATATTTCGCTCAGTGTATGTTTGCTGTTCGCTTTCAAATTGCAATTTAAATGTGAATTTAAATTAATTGAAATGAAGTGAGTTTTTTTTGTTCTGTATGAATTTTTGGGCTGCTCTGCTTCTTCTTCATGCCATTTTGTTGTTTCCTTTTTTTCTTATTTTTTTGTTTTGTTTTTTTTTTTTTTTTTTTATGTTTAACGAACATTACACAGCACAGTTTTTCATATGAATTTTAAAAATTTCAAAGAAATTCTGAAAATGCTTTCGAGCTAAATTCTAAAGTCGAGAATTTAAAGCAACTGCACTGGTTATTCACATACGCTCTCTCACTCTCACTCTCTCTCTATATATATATATATATATATGTGTGTGTATATGTATATATATAATATTATATGCGCTCTCTCTGTCTATCTCTTACTCTCTTCCTTGCTTCCTTGCTGCCTTTCGTCTAACGCTACGCTACGATCTCTCGCTCGCTCTCTGTGTATGCTTTTGTGTGTATGTATGCATGTATGTGTGTGTGTGTTTGTTTTCTTTCTCTTTCCTTCCCTTTTGTTCTATAATACAAGTTTACATGGCTGTCGCTCGCTCTCTTGCTCTCTTGAGAGAGCACAAACTGTGCTGTTGTTGCTTTTGCTTTTGCTGTTGCTGCTGCTGCTGCTGCTGGCGTCGCTGTCGCTGTCGCCGTCGCCGTTGACTGCGCTGCTCAGCTGCTGGCCGCGCGCTGCTGATGGTGCGGCTGACGCTTGTGATGACGTCGCGAGCGTCGGCATTGCGTCGAGCAGCACTCGTCGATGGGCGCCGCAGCGCCGGCCACGCCCCCAAGCTCACTGCCAGCCGTTGGCTTGTCAAAGAGGCGACGCTTGCCGGAGACGCGCGTCTGCTGCTGCTGCTGCTGGCACGTGGAACGCGAGCAGCGCTTGCGATCGCAGTTGACCTTCGAGTCCTTTGAGAGAGAAATAAAAAAAAAGAGAGAGAGAGAGAGATAAATAAAACAGTTAGTTGAGGCCAACACTTCTGGCCATTTGGAGAGGGCGGGATGGGTTAACTTACCTTGCAGCGGCATTTGATGCACTTCTGCTCGCCGTGCGACATCAGGATCGGATGCCATTCCTGTCCGTTCTCGTAGATCTTGTTGACGACCTTGCAACCGCCCGCGGCCAGCACCTCCTCGGCATTGTGGGCGGCGGTACGCTGTACGGCCTGATCGAGCAGCACGTTGGGATTACTGGGCGTATGCTTGCCGCTCTGGCCGTGATTGCTCTGCTTGCCCTCGGGGCAGACCTTGCAGCAGGCCTTCTTGTCGGGGCGATAGGCAAGCTTCTCGCTGCACTGCAGCGGCGGGCAGACCATGCGCGGACAGCGCACCTCCAGCGTGAGCGCATCGCAGCTGCAGGTGGTGCAGGTGTCAAAGCCATTGGGCGGCAAGAACGGATGCCAGCTGGCGCCTGCGGCATGGAACTGTTCGCCCAAGCGGCAGCCGCGGCGCTGCTGCAGCACATCGCTGGCGTTCAAAGCGGGCGAGGAGCCTGAGCCGGAGCCGGAGCCGGTGGAGGAGGAAGAGGAGGAGGAGGAGGAGCTGCTGCCCGCCGTATGCCAGTCGGCATCGCGTCTGGCCACACAGCTGGGACAGCATTCACCGTCGCGCTGGAGCAGCTGCTCGCTGCCGGTTTTGCACTTGAGAGCCGGACACTTGATCAACTCACAGTTGGCCTGGCCACGCTGGCAGGCGCACATGTGGCAGGTGTCCTGGGCGCTGCGCCATTGCTCGGATTCGTTGTAGAAGCGGCCGGAATGGAAGCACTTGCTCTCGGCCGTCAGCATTTGGTTATCGTTATGATCGCCCGGCACGGGCACATTATTGTCCGTATAGATGGGAAAACAATGGGCGGGCACCTTCGTCGACTTGAGCTTGCCGCGCAGCAACAGCTGATGGCTGTGCTTGGCGTGCAGCTCCAGATAGCAGACGCTCGTCTCCAGCTTGATCAGCTCCGCCGAGGGCATGCCCAGCACAAAGCCCTCCATGTAGGCGCCGTTGAACTCCTCGAGCAGCTTGCGTGTGACGGGCGCGCCAATTGCCTCGATGGGCTTCTCCTCCAGATATAGCTGCAGATCCTGGCCAGCGTTGGGCATGCCGCTCAGCGTCAGTTCGTAGTGCAGATTGCATTCGTTATCGATGGACATCCAGGCCATGCCCATGCCCAGGCCCGGGCTGGCGTGCTCGCCGTGCGGCTTCAGCAGGATTGGTTCCGCGGAGTCGCGTGCATCGGCAACGGGGCGTGGCACCAGGCGACCACGTATCAGGCTGGCCTCGTGCTCGGTGGCCACATTGACGCCCAGCTCGCCGGCATATAGTGATTCGAGAAC
The DNA here is from genome assembly GCF_030788295.1 of Drosophila virilis. Lineage (NCBI taxonomy): Eukaryota > Metazoa > Arthropoda > Insecta > Diptera > Drosophilidae > Drosophila > Drosophila virilis. Next base: position 1,257,968 of record NC_091543.1, read on the forward strand.
CTTGGGTCCGAGTTTCTCAACGCTGCCGATGGCCTGATTGAAATTGAAGCTGGGCGTCAGATCCTCCAGCTTGGCCTTGCGTTTGCCCTGCTCCTCGATCAGGCTGATATTGGGCCGATCCCGTGTATTCACATGATCCGTCTCAATATTGTACGCCAGCGAGCCGTCCGTGTTCAGATAGACCCAGGCCAGGCCGCTGCTCCGGGTGCTCAGCTCGTTGCCGTGCGGCGGAGCGAGCAGGGTCTGAAAGATCTCGCAGCTGGCCCGGGTCACAATGTGGCCCTGGATGCGCAGCTGCGGATACTTCTTGGACTCGACAGTGAGCAGCAGCTTGCCGCGCGACATCAGGCGCAGATTCTGTATGGAAATGGGCGAGGATAGCTCCAGTACATTGATCTCGGCCGAGGGTTTGCGCACGCGCGGCACTTCATCAAAGATCAGCTCCTTGCGCTCCGGCAGCTCAATGCGCACACTGAGCGCCGCATCCGCATACTCCTCGGCGCCAAAGATGCCATTAAAGACCAGAGTCAGATGCATAGAGCTGGCCGCGCCGCTGCTGGTGGACACAATCGCTGTGCCGCCGGCGCCCGCCAGCTGCGGATCCGGCTTGCCGCCGACCAGAGCCGGCGGCTCCAGCAGCGAGCTAAACAGTTCCGTCTGCAGCGCCGTATACTTGGCTATTTTGCCGGCCAGCGCCAGCTCCGCCTGATGCTTGTTGCCCCACAGCAGGACGACGTGCAGCCGATCGTCGCGCAGGATGCGCTTGTAATCGCGCGGCACGCGTCGCCATACGCCGCAAATCTTGCCCGTCGCATTCTGATAGACGCTCAGCGTGCCGCTCAGCGTCGTCTCCAGCTGGTGCTCCTCCAGAATGACGCCCGCATCGTCCACAAACTGGATCGCACGTGGTCGTCCAATGCGAGACGATGTATAGAACGAATAGTATAGATTCTTCTTGTGGAATAGGAAGCGCGCCGTTGCGACCACGTTCTGCGGATTGTAGGTCGTGTACATGGACTTCATCTCCTCGCCCTTCAGGAAGTACGATGTCCGGCCCGTTAGCAGAGCTGCGTAATCTGTGAATGGCAAGAAACAAATTGTGAATGAATCCGTGTGAGTCTGAATGTGTCCCTGCTGGGCGGGCATCATAAAATTCCCATATAACACCTGCTGTGCGATTGTAGCTGCATTTGTTCTAAGGTAACTCGACTCTCTGTCGTGCTAGATGCTTCGAATTGAGTGCAGCTGCTTCTTGGGACAGCAGAAGTTGCATATTAAGTGTGCGAACGGATCAGCCTACTATATCATATAGCTCTCATATGAATTAACGCGAGAAAATTGTCTAAAAATGGGTTTCTTGAAGAATTATTCTTCGAAAAATTATAAAAACTAAAAATTAGATATTCTTATATAAGATATTCCAAAATCAAGATATTTCCCAAAAAAATGATTAATTTAGAAATTATATTTGAGTTTTTTAAGGGTTCTTTCAGTTTTCGAAATATATATAATAAAATATATTGGATCGAAATGCTCCAAGTCTAAATATGTTTAATTATCGGACCAGAGTTGGGTTCTTCCATGAGAAAAATAGTTAAGCAATTGTCTAACAAGATTTCATTCAAGATCAATCTATGTCTATATATAGTCATCTATATCGGAGATCTTGAGATTGTTTCGGATTGTTTCTATTGATGTGTGTGTACTTACGTTTCATGTTGCGCTCCTCTTCCTCGCTGGGCACGGGCACATCCAGGGCCACATCCGTATCTGGAATGGAATAAGAAGAAGAAGAAGAAGTAGAATAAGACGATGAACAAGCTGAAGGTTAGAAGGAAATGCTCTACTTAAATGGAATTCAGATAGCACTAAATGGCATCAAAGGGCCCGCAATGAATGCCCCGACAAATGAATGTCTATGAATGCAATGTGAATGAATGAATCTGAATAAAAGAGGCCACAAGCACAGGTAGACGGATCAGCCTCTCTCTCGCTCTCTCTCTCTCTCTCTCTCTCTGTGTGTGTGTGTGTGCCTGTCCAGGTGGCAATCATTAATCGTGCATAAATTGAGCAGGTATAAGAAAACAAAACTAGTCAAGGAATTCCTAGAAATTCACACAGAGCCAGGCAAATGCGGCGTGAAAGTAGGTGGACATTTCCGGATGTGACAGGCACACACACGCACACACGCACACACACACACACACACACACACACACACTCGCACATATGCCGCTTGATTGACAGCAGCTTCGTTAGAGGCCAAAGCTGATTAAAAGCAGAACAAACGAAAACAAAAAAAAAACGGCTAAAAAAATAAAGGAGCTGCTCGAAAACAGCTTCAAAATGTACGCAGAAAAAAAGGCTAAAGCCAAAGCTGCGGCTGTTGCATTGGAATTTCGTTTATTTAGCCACACACACGCACACACACACACACACACACACACACACACTCCGCTCTTAAGCCGCAAAAAAAAGAAGAAGAAGACAAAGAAGAAGCAGCAGCGGCTGCGACGGCAGCAGAAAAAAAAAAACTTCTGCTTGCCGCATAATGAAGGGCGACAAATCTGACACCTTGTATAGCATTTTATTGAGCCGAGGCCGCAGCAGGGGGGTGGGGAGCTGCTTAAGGTTGGGGTTCGTTCCAGGCCAAGAGCATGCTGCGGTCGTGCATGTGTGTGTGTGTGTGTGTGTTTGTGTGTGCGCCTTCCAATGTCGTCTTCGGCTGTCCGATCTTATCGCCTGATCTTAATACGAGCCACTTCTGACCGAAAGCCGCGCGGCTGGCCTGTCTCCCCTCCCCGGTCCCCTACTGCAGCAGCGACTGTCTACCTCCCTCTCTCTCTCTCTCTCTCTCTCTCTCTCTCTCTCTCTCTCTCTCTCTCCGCTCGCCCACATAGTATTTGTGTTGCTTTTTGTGCTGCGTTTTTCAATTTGACGCGTCGTCTGCGTCGCATTCTTCAGCTTATTGGCGATGGTCCGCAGATTGCGCACAGATCCTTCCTGCCCTCAGGTTAACAAACCCCCCCCCCCATCGCCCACCCCCTACCTGTTCCTTGTACCACTGCTACTCCTTGCCCTTGACTCGCGCTCACTTCCATTGCAGATGAATGAATTTTCGTTTCGTTTCGTTTCTTGTCGTTTTATATGCCGTGTGTGGCTCTCGTGGTGTGCCTGTTGTTGTTGTTGTTGTTATTGCTGATTGTTGTTGTTGTTGTATTCGTTGTTGTTGTTGTTATTATTTCGGTCTGCTGCTGGCCGTTTTTGTAAGTCAAGATAAATGAGTTTTGGTGCGCACAAAGACGACGACACGTTGCCCATCATGACAAATACGGCGAAACGCAGGGGGGGGGGGGGAGGGAGGGTGCGAGAGAGAGACAGACAGCGAGAGCGAGAGAAAGGAACGAGGGCTCAGCCAGAAGCCGACAAAGCCAGGGGCTAAGACAAACGACACCTTCGGCCATTGAGTCAACGCTTTGGTATGTAGCTTCCAGCAGAGCCCCCCCCTCTGTCACTCTTTCAGTTGCCGCAGCTCATTAAACGAAAAAGAATCGATATATTTATGTATAAAAAAAAAAGAAAAGAAGAAGAACAACAATGCACAGTTTTGAAAGTGTTTTTTCAAATGATCTCTCCGAAGGGGTTCCTCGCAGCGTTTAGCATTTACTTATGAAAAGCTGCTGCACGGCGAGAGAACTTAACCGATTGCTAATTGGATTCGATTCGATTGGATGGAATTGGATGGAATTGGATTGGTTATCGTTCTCGTTCTCGTTGTTGTTGTTCTGTTTTATTCCATGGAATCTGAAGCGTTGCGTGTGGCTTAAAAGCTTTTAGGACATGTTGAAGCAGTAGAGAAAGAATTCTAGCTATTTATAGCAGAGAGAGAGAGAGAAGGAGAGAGAGAGAGAAAGCACACGCTCAAGTCCCTCTATGAGCTTTATGTAAAAAAGAAGCTTTTATTGAAACGCATTAAGCAAAAGCTCGCCCGGGCATATAAGGATACCAAAGAGTAAAAGCTTTTTGTCCGTTTTTTAGAGAGCAGGGATCAAGAGCTTTTGCTTTTTGCTGCGCCAGGAAACCAAAGCTACCGCTGACACACACACACACACACACACCTGGTTAACTACCTTAAGGCAAACAATCTAAATGGGATCTCGTGCAGCAGAGATGTTTTTTTTTTTTGTTTAATAGACAGTTCCGTTCTTGATGCCGTTCGCGATAAAGATAAAGTTGAAAATTTTATTAGCCAAGGCGCTGAGCAAGAGTCCAGCGATAAAAATCTCTCGCGCCCCCCTCTCTCACTCTCTCTCACACGCTCTCTTCCCTCTGTCTGTATGTGTGTGTCCCGATGCGACGTCAGGGTTCGATTGGGTTCGATTGGGTTCGGGGTAGCCATAAAATGGTCGAAAAAGGAAACGAAGCGACCGCAAAAGATGTCATCAACTTGAATTGTCAGGCAGTTAATGGACGCGAGCAGATCGCAGCCCGAAGATCCAAAGATCCCAGCACGACAGTTGCCCAGGCCTTATCGGAGACGGAGACGGAGCCGGAGAAGGAGACGGAGCTGGAGACGGAGCAGGAGATGTCGATCGATCGATCGATCGTTGTGCCAAACGATTGCCATGGAGCATTAACTTTTATTGTGTCTACCTGGCCATAGTCCAGCCCGACCAGGTTTGGTGTAGCTCCCTTCTTCCCCTTCCCTCATACCACTCCTCTCCATCTCGCTCGCTCGCTTTCTTTCTCTCTCTCTCTCTCTCTCTTGCTGAGGACCGCCCGCTGTTTGTGGCGGCAAATGAGATAATTTAATAAGCGTTAAAATGCTCGAGTTATGTCATTATAAAAATAACGAAAAAATGCATAAATTAATGGCAAGGAATGCGCAGAGACAAGCCGAGACAAGCCGAGACAAGCCGAGAAACTGAGAAACGGAGAAACTGAGAACTGCAGATCGCAGAGCTGGGGGCAAGCCCCAAAAATGGGCATTTAAAACGTGGGCAATTTGGTGGCAACAACGTTTGCGGCAGATGCACAACCGACTAAACTGGACATGCATCTATATTTATATGTATATATATATATATATATATATACAGGTGTATATACTTATGTACCTGAACAAAAGCGGCAGCCAGGCCTAGACCAAGTTGGGCGCAAAACAAAATAACTTTGGTAAATCAAAAGCAAAGTCTGCGCTGTTGCCAGTTGCCAGTTGCCAGTTGCCTGTTGTTGTTGTTGTTGTTAAATATTTTTACAATAGAGCGACGTGGGGCATGCGGCATGCGGCATGTGGCATGCAGCGAGCCAAGTTGGGGCCGCGCCCGTGCCTTCTAACTATTTATGGCAAACGAGTTGCCGCAGCCAAACGGGCAGCAAGCGGTTGCCTGCCTGCAATTTGATGTGGCAGCAATTTAAGCCAACCTCTTGTTGCAACCCATCCTCCACCCTCCCCCCTCCCCCATCCCACAACCCTTCCGATCGAGCCAGCGGCATAAAAGTGAAATCTTTCGCTGCGTCCGCTCTCGTCAAAGAGGAACGCGCCAAAGGTCAACGGCTTTGCATAAGCAAATGAAAAATTGCCGCAAAACGGAAACTAATGATGTGCTGCTGCAGCAACTCGCAGCAGCAGCAGCAACAGCAGCAGCAGCAGCAGCAACTGGCGGCAGTTGCAACCAGTTTGGCGGCGCGGCCATGCCACACAGCGGCAGCAACTGGGCGACGCAGACTGGAATTCAGGCACAGCACTTGGCTTGATTATGTGAAAAATGTCACACACACACACACACACACACACACACACATACTCAACACACAGGCACACACACAACACAACTTTCCTCATAAGTTTTTCTAATTATGAATTCAATTCATGCAGAAAATTAGCAAAAGCCAAAGAATTGCCTGTGATTCAGTCGCTCTTTAAGCTATGCGTGTGTGCGTGTGTGTGTGTGTGTGTGTGTGTGTGCGTGTGTGCGTGTGTGTGTGTGTGTGTGTGTGTGTGTGCGTGTCCATAAGCATGCCTAAGCTTTAAGGCCACTTTTGGGCGCAAAGGAATTCTTTATAAATGCTGAAGTAAACAGAGTTGCCAGCTTGTTGCACTTGGGGGCTGCCAGCTAGTTGCTTGGCCTTGCCACTTGTATATATATATAAATATATATACCAATGCTGTTTAATACTTTTTTTTAGAAATATACAGAGTTGTCACCATTTTCATAGAAGCATCCCGTTAAGCAAAGCTGTCAGAGTTGCCAGCACTTTGTTGACTGTCTTGAGATCTAAGCTACTTGCTGTGCAGAGTTGCCAGCTTTTGACTGGCCAGAAAGAGTTGCCTGCTTTGTGCTTATTATTGCACCCAGGGTTGCCACTTTATAGTAAATGGCGTATGGGGCTGCTACCTGGCTTAAATAAACCTCAAACTTAATTGATGTATTTGTCTTTTAGGCTTATTTCTCAGCCTGTTTGTCCTCTCCCTCTCCGCTCTCTCTTCTCTTCACTCTCTCTTTCTCTCTCTCCCTCTCTCCCTCTCACTCATCAGTTGATCTCTCTCTTTCTCTCTAATAGCTATGCTGTCTTTGAACCTAGAATGGCAATGGAATCCGTTCGTTTAATGTGGCACGTGTGTGTCCCCAGTGTATAACGCCCGTCTGCCTCCCACACACACCACGCTCCCCCCCCCCCCTTTTTTTAAAGAAAACAAGAACATAATTTTCAGCGAATTGTAGCCCAATTCCAGTGACACCCCCTTTGCCTGAATCCTCTTCCTCATATATGGGGGACATACCAAAATTTTGATAGCCATATATTCCCCATGGTCTTGTCGCATGATGTCTGCCGCAGTTGCCCCACCCCTCCGCTGCCCCGCTGGGGGTGGGATATAAAATAAATTGTATGGCCAAAAGGAAAAAGCAAAAGAAAAAAAAAAAAAAAAACAAACAAGAAGAAGAAAACATTGGAGAACATCGAACAACATGCAAAAGTCGAATGCTACAATACAATAAATAAATGCAGAGATGGTCCGAGAAAAAAAAAAAAAAACCAACAACAAAATTAAATAACATACATCAAGAATACTAAGTATAGATTGGAATATGATGTTGTATATAGATAAACAGATACATATACATATATATAGCTTGTATCTGTATATAACCCACTATATAGAGACAGAGAGAGCGGGAGGGAGAGGCGACAAAATGGCATAAAAAAGAATTATAAATTGCGTAGCGTTGACCTTCATTTCGGGCCAAGTAATTTTTCATAAACAATTTACGCGTTTCGGGGCACAAGCACAGAAAACAAACTATTCACTACATATGTCTATATACATCTATATAGTATTTGTATAGCATGTTTTTAGTCTCCTCTACTTTTTTTTCTCTGATGATTTTTATGGTCTACGTCGCGTCGCGTCGCGTCGCGCTGAAAAGTGTTGTACAGCTGCGTTTGCTGCTACGCTTAATTATTCATAGATATATAGATCTATAGATCTATGGATCTATATGTGTTTGCTTTTAGCATTTTGCCAAAAAGAAAAACAAGCAAAAACAAGCCTTACAACATTTTATCCGTCTACGCAGCCCATTCGATATCTGTCTACCTCCATCTTGCGCTCTTTTTCATTTATTATGCGTAACAAACAATTGCATGTGTCAAAATATTGAGCTATTTAGCAAATTTATTATATATACCAGATACCCCTCCACCCACCCACCAACCCTGCCCAATGGCTCTTTGTATGGTTACCATGGGGCATATCATAGACGCATGACGCATATCTTTGGCACGATATTTGCCTAGAGGCGAGGGAAAGTATTTATCGTTCTTCAAGAACAAAGTTACGCATAGTTGGGGATTATGTGTGCATACGAAGGGATTATGATATGACGATATGATATGAAATGATAGGATATGATAGAATATGATATATAGCAAACAATATAATATAAGATATTATGATATAATTTCGATGGGATATTATATGGCATGATAGGATATCGTAGGATATGATATGATATGATACAATATATGAAATATGATATGATATCATATGATATGATGGGATAGCACATGGAAATATCTACTGAGATATCATGGATTATATACTAGGATATATGAAATGATACGATATGCTGGGCTACGATATGATCTATGACATGATCTTTTATGCTTAACTTACCGTTACGATCGCCGGGACAGGTCTTGCAGCATTTGCCGGGCAATGAGATGGGATCATCGCATTTGGCTGGCGGGCATTCGTTCTTGATATTGCGACACTGAACGCGTGCAACGATGCGACGCTTTTTGGGTATCTGGAAAGAGCAGAGCACACACACACACACACACACATATGTATAAATATATAGATTATAGATTAAAGATAGAAACATGAAAAACTTTGTATATAGACGAATAAAGTGCAAATCAACATGTTGTCGTTGCCTGTCTTCTAGTTTTCTTTGGTGCAGCTCTTGTTCTTTTTTTTTCCTATAACAATATTATTATTGTATGATTTTTTTTTTGGATTCTTTTTATCTCATTAGTTATGCTGAGTGGCTGGCCAATGTGTCACTTCTGTCTGCCTGTTGCCATTACTGTATATTTTATTTATTTTTTATTTACTTTTTATATAATTTTTGTAGCCGCAAAATTAATTAGCGCTGCCATTCGCATAACTGAAAACTGACTCAATAGCTTGTTTTCTTTCCCCTTCTTTTTTTTTTATATTTTCTAATAACATTTCTTTCACATACCCTGCTAGCATAAACTGCGTGCAAATGCGTTCGCCTGGGCAACAGGTTTGCGGGCGCCGAATTTCGGCTGCATCGAACGTGTTTTGGCTAGCCCTAACTCAAGAACTAACTATCGGAACTCGGCAACTAGAGCAGCTAGAGTGCTCTAGTTTTCTTTATGGGCCTGGTTAACGATAATCTTAAGTGCATCCTACGTATCAGCACATATGGCATATAATATATAGTGAGCTTTACTGCAACTGCCACGAGTACAGGGTATGTGCTAGTCGTTGGTCTTTTGGCGGCCGTCTGGCGCTGTTGCTTCCTCTTTCGCACTGTCTCGTCGCCTGCTTTAAAATTAGAACTAAATCAAGCTGCGATTTTCTTAATATAAATATTTGAGTATATTTATAATGCTCAAGTTTGTTTGTTTTTTTTTTTTGTCCCCCACTTTTTTTTTTTCTTTATTAATTCATTTTTGATCTGCGCGAATCTGCTGAGAGTTTTTGTGTGTCGTTCTTGCCTGTTTGATGTTCATGTTGATTTTTATGGCTCTCCGACAATGTTGTCGCTTTTAATGGGCAGCAGCAACAGCAGCAACAGCAACAGCTACCCCGCTTCTTACAGAAGAGCAGTAGTCGGCAGTAGGAATTATTTTATGATGTGCCTCGTTTATAACGCTTGCAGCCACATAAATTATAATTAATTAATACACAACTAACTAAAGACCAAAACAACAGCCAACTGACCGCATGTCCAGCGAGACAGCTCCATAAAAAAAATGAGTACATAAAAATCATTCAAGGGGCAGCCTGGAGCGGGCACGACAGGGGGGGGGGGGGGGGGGGGGGGTGCGGTTGCGGATGGGCAGGTGCCAAGCTGCAATTAGTTCTAACAATTTGCCAAAAAAGTAAACGAATGAAAAGCAAAAAGAGAAAGACTTATAAATTAAATTAATTAAGCATAACTTGGCTCGTAAAGTTGACGAACTCGAAGATTTACGCTTGAACTAGTTCTTGTCGGAGTTGGTTCAGCTATGAACTAAATCATCAAATGGAATAAGAACAAGTAAGTCGGGAGTGCACGACTAGGGGATACCCCGCAGCAAAGGCAGGCCGACAGATATCTGAGCTGCATTTGAAGACTCTAGCTCTTAACAGCTAAGAGATTTGCTCAACAACAGAATTATCGATAACGATGCTTATCGATTGCTTGAAAACGTTGCGTTATCGATTATCGAACTAACAAATTCGTACTGAGCGGGCATTAAGCGGAGCTACATGCAGTTCCCTAGCTCTTATAGCTTCTGAGATGGAAGCGTGAATCGACTTGCCTATTGCTGCTGATCAGGAATATATACTATACTATATAGGCTTCCTTCTGCCTGTTACATACATTTGCACAACGACATGAGACCCCTTTTTGCCATATAAATCATAATAATCCGTCGAGAGTATTTGATTATCCCTTTAACTGGATCATATCTTAAAGGTATTTCGAATAGATTTGAATTTCTGAAGCTGTTGCATATTTCACTTGGGCTAAGCTTTGCCTATTTTGGAGTTAAGTCTTGTATGTTTTCTTTGCTTTGACCTGGAGCACTTTTGGGTCCAATATCATTCGATTGGGGTTTGGCTTGGCTGTCTGGGATCGTCGCTTGTCTGGCCGTTGGCAGACGCACAAAAACAACAACAACAACAACAAGAGCAACAAAAATATGCCAAGACTTTATGGCATCAATTAATTTTCTGGGGCCTGGATGCAAACTGCGCGAAAGTAAAGCACACAGCGCACACACGGCTATATATAATCCATGGATATATATATATATGTATATGCATGCATATATAAGAAATCGTTATATGTTATATATAAAATCTTTATAATTTGTTGTTATTTTTACTTAACGCAGCACTTGAACGAGGACACAAGAGTTTGTTGTTGCTTGCTTGTTTTTTTTTGTTGTTTGAGTCGCCCCCCTTTTTCTAGTCTCAGCAAAGCCCCGCCCCTGTCTCTGTCTCTGTCCCTGTCCCTGCCGTGCCTCGGTTTTTTTTTGGTTTTTTATGCGCAATGCAAATTCTTTTTGCGTAACTCGATCGTAACAACAAACACAATGTTAAATTTGTTTTTAGTTGAGTTTTGGCAAGACTCTCGCACTCGCCCATTGGCGCTGTCTATAGGGTATATATATATATATATATATATATATATATATATATGTATGTGTGTGCTCGTTGTCTCGCTTATAAAAAGTGCTTTCAAATCAATATTAATCATGCGTAAAAATGCCATTAATTATGCGCTTTGTCTTCCTGCTAACCACCTCTTCGACCCCTCCTCGACCCACTCGCACAACCTTAAGTGAAAATACATTTTTCGCCAATAATTTTCTTTTGGCAACTTTGTTGTTTGTCTCGCAATTGTTTGGTCTGTCTGTTTGTTGTTGTTGCGTGTAGTAAATGTCGGCGGTCATTAGTCAATTAGTTGGCCGCCCATCAGCGGCAGCGCCTCAATTTGCTGTGCCACATGGCCTGGCCCCCAAAAGACACACACAAAAAAAACCAAAGATGAGATGCAAAAAGTATCTTCAACTTGCATCTGTAGCTGCAGCTAATTGTGCATTAGTCTTCATTTGCGTTTGCCCTAACATCAACTTTCAAAGCGCCTTAAAGCTTTAATTAACTCACTAAAGCTTTAAGCTCCACAACCTTTTAGTCTGTATGTGATCTGAAAAGCTGCTTAATTGGCAAAAGCTTAGACAGGTCTAAAGCTCAAAATTCAAATCGATTTTATTTCCATTCTATTTCCAATCTTAATCTTCAGCTGTGCTTGGTTTGTATTTGACTTCTGATCTATGAGCTTTGCCCAGCTTAAAGCTGTTTAATTTAAGTGTTAGTTGAAAGCTTTTGGCTACTTACCGCCACACATTCACATTTGATGCAGTACATGACGCCAAATGGCGGTCCCAGATCCGCATACCAAGTGGAGCCCAATTCGCGCAGAACTTTGCCAAATTGACATTCGGTAACTGAAAATGAAACGAAAGAAAATGCCGTTAAAAATCGTGAGAAAATTGTATCTCAAAATGAGGTAAATGGAAAAATGTGGGCAAACACAAAATAAATAATAAATAAATGGCAATATTTGAGTATTTTCCTCAATTGCCAATTTGCAGTTGCATTTTCTTCTTGTTGTTTTTGTTGTTGTTTTTGCTATAAAAGCATATATATTACATGCATGTACATATATGTATATCTGTGTGTGTGTGTGTGTGTGTGTGTGTATTTTTGTTTACGCCGATTTGGCTTGCGGAATTGTGGCGCCAGCTAATTGCATTTGCCCATATTAGAAATTAGTCAATGCCCGCCGCTGTCTATAGCCTATATCAGGAGGAGCAGCAGCAGCATCGTAAAAGACTTTATAGACATATATTGGGTGAGTGGGTTGAGGGGGAGCGGTTTGGGTGAGGGGGTGTCGCCGTAGTTGTTGCTGAAAATGTTGCCGCTGCCTGGCGCCACAGGCAGCAGCCGCTTCCGGCAGCAGTTTTCAATTACAAAAAACCAAAATAAAAGCCAAAAGCAGCAACAACAACAACAACAAACAACAACAGCAGCAGCAGCAACTGTTGCTGTTGTTGCCGGCGCCAACAAGTGTCAAATTGTTCGCAGGGGGCAGCTAGACTCAGCTTTTATTTGTTGTTGTTGTTGCTGTTATTTTTGTTTTAGTTTTTTTTTTTTTGTTTCGCATTTTTGGCTTTTTAGCGGCTTTTTTGTTGCTGCCGCTGTTAATTGGATGGGCCACTAAAATCGGTATGCAAATCGCTGCGAAGCGCGTTAAATTATTAATATATTTTAATTACCCCGGCTGAGTGGCGGCCGACACACACACACACACACACACACACGCACACACACTAAAAAAAAAAATAAAAAACAACAAAAAAAAAACGAAATTACAAATGCTAAAACTTTAAACTCTTTGGCGCCACACATCGAACGTTGGCGACGCGCAGCCCATAAAAATAGCAAAAAAAAAATTGCCAAAAAAAGCGACGAAAAAAAGAGTGGCAGATGCACGACTAGGAGTTACCCTGCAAAAGCTGAGCTGTGCCAGTTTAAGCCTATGCTAGTTTTCCTTCTTATTTTGCTTTAAAATCTTTAGACAAGTAAGAGTTTGCTGGTGGGGAGTACATGACTAGCAGATACCCTGCAGCTTCAGCAAGGGCAGCTCGCGCTAGGCGACAGATATTTGAGCTGTTTTTTACTATTCTAGGAGCTAAAAGTTGAATTTGTTGACTCTAGCTCTTAAACTCTAAGAGATTTGACAAGGAAAAGATTTATCGATAACGATGTTTATCGATTGCTGGGAAACTTTGCAAGTTATCGATTATCGAACTAACAAACTTGTACTGCGCGGGCATTAAGCAGTTCCCTAGCTCTTATAGCTTCTGAGATGGAAACGTGGATCGACTTGCCTATTGCTGCTGATCAGGAATATATACTATACTATAAAGGCTTTCTTCTGCCAGTAACATACATTTGCACAAGGACATGATACCCCTTTTGCCCATTTGCAATGGTTCGAGGGTATTGTTAGAAATGAGACTTGTTAACTAATATCCCGCTTAACAGCTGCGACAGGGTATTTAGCATTAGCTATATATCAAAGGAAGTTCAAAGAGTCGAGCGAGTCGGCAAAGCAAGAAACAATAGAAATATAAGAAAATGTTTATTTAAAAATATGATTAAATAATGAAATATTATTTAAGTATTGCAAAACAAAATGAACTCCACTTTAAAGCTACTCTCTAACAGCTGAAGGGTGGGGTATGCTGAGCATGTACATTATGTAGGGTATGTGCGTGTCTCTCGCCCAAATATCAGATTGTATTTGTATTTGTTTTTTGTTTTGTGCTTTAACTTTGTTGATGGATTGTTTGTTTTTGCTTTTGCTTTTGTTTTTGGGGCCAGTTGCTTATCATTGGGCGGCGCAGCTGCTGATTTTTGTTGGTCTTGAATCGAAGGCAATAGCAACAACTAATTAACTAAACACAGCGACAAATCTATCTCGCTATCTAAGCGGGGGGAGGGGATGGGGGCAACGCCCACCCACCCAACAGGCAGCAGCAGAGAGGGGAGACAGTTGGAACGACTGCGCAATACCCTGTTGCAAGTGCAAACTGTAGCCGAGACTGCAAAACTGTGACGCTAACTAGGCGCATGCGGCTCACAAACTGTGCACTTCCATTGAGGTGGGGCCGCACTACAACTGTGACTCCCAAACTGTGACCCTTCAAGTGTGACTCTCCAACTGGTGACTATCAAAGTGTGACTACCAGACTTTGACTTTCAAGCTGGTTATCCCAAATGGGGACTCCCAAACTGTGAGCCCCAAAGTGTGACTGCCAAACTGTCAACTCCAAACTGTGACTCTCGAACTGTGTTTCTCAAACTGTGACTCTCAAACAGTGTCTCCCACAAACTGTGGCCTTGTGCGTATCCCTTTAGTCTATGCAGCTAATATGCTCGCCTTTGGCAATGCCATCGGCTAACAGGGTAGCCAAAACAATCAGAATAGTAGAGTAATCGAACAGCAGCAGCAACAACAAGGGCAACAACAACAACAACAACAACAACAACAGTATCAGCGGCAGCAGCAATATGTGAAAGAAGCAGGGGGGCATTGCCCGACATGGCGTATACGTGATAAGTGGCGCTAACGACGCGCGACGTTTATCAAGTGGCGGCCTTATTATAATTCGCTGCTGCTGCTGCTTCTTCTGCTTGTTGTTGTTGTCTTTTTTCATTTGGCGCCAGTTTTATTTGCGTGCGAAAATAAAGAAACACAATTGAAATGCAGGCAACAACAACAATAGCGAAATAATCAGAAGAAAAAAAAATGACAACAATTCGAAGCGCCCTGCGATACACAAAAGCTGCCGATTTACGCGCAATAGATTTATAAATATTTATAAATAAATACACACACACACACACACACACACACATATATATATATATATATATATATAAACAATAAATTGTTTTTGCGTTAATCAAAGAAATGCTTCGGCTCAGCCTCATTTTCGTCAACTTTCTTGTTGCTGCCCATTTTATTTTATTGTTATTATTATTAATATTTAATTTTAGTTATTTGTATTTCCATTTCCAATTCATTTGCGACTGATTGTTGTTTTTATTTCTTGCGCAATTTGAAAAATACTTTTTCGCCGCGCAAAAATAATTGAAAATTTACGTTAATTGGCGCTTGGCAATTTTTGCGCTTGATTTCACATTTCTTCTTTTTTTGTTTTTTTTCTCTCTTCTTATTTTTTGTGCCCGCCTGCAAATTCAGCACAAATTTCGATACATAAATATTGTGCATATATATAGATAAATATATATATATATATATATTTATATATTTGCCAGGCCGCGAAATGTGCACAAAAACATGACCTTAAAAGCGGCCGCAACTGTTTTGGGAACTGTTTCGCGCCTGCGACATAGAATTGAATTTGTTGTGCGAAAACTTCTTGGCAACAAGGCCAACAATGTTGCCAAGCGGGAAGTCACAAATTAATTCAGCTCAAGTGCTGCCCAGCTTCGAACAGAATTAAATAAGCCTTGGGGGCTTATGCATCTTTAAAGTGCTGCCCAGCCTTGACTCCATTCAAGCGCAGCTCCAAATGTTGCCTTAACTTAACTTTGAACTTAACTCAAGTGCTGCCCCAGTTGCATGCAGCTTTAAGTGCTGCCCAGCACATCTCCAAATGTTGACCCACAAATACGTTTAGCAACATGTTTGCTTGTAGCTCAAGTGCTGCCCGCCTTTTCAATGCAGCTTTAAGTGCTGCCCTGCTGCTCTGTGCCGCAACATGTGCCCAGCGACTGTCAAGTGCTGCCCCGGCACAGCTTAGCAACACGTCAAAGTGTTGCCCAAACTTGGCCACATTTCTGACTGCTGCTGCTGTTAATAACAGCTGTTAAAACTGGACTGGTTGGACAGCTGTTAATGGTTAATGTTGTTGCTAACAAAAGTCGGCGGCTTGATTAACAGCCGCTCTTCCTGTTGCTGGCGGAACCGCCCCTCATTTCCGCTCCAACAACAACAGCTCATCAGCATTTAATTATGCGCTGTTGATCTACAGCTTGATTCGTGTCCGTGTGTGCGTGTGTGCGCGTGTGTGTGCTGCCTGCATTTGTTGTTGCAATTTGTCTAGACTTTTGATTAATGGGCGCAAAAATGTTTTTGCCTGGCACAAAAATGTTATTTCAACCATTTTATTATTAATATTTTTGCTGTTGCTGTTGCTGTTGCTGTTGCTGTTCCAGGCTATTTATTGCTTTCGGCAAATTCATTCATCGATGCACAAAGTTTTTGACAAGCAAAACGTGCAAACACAATAAAAACAATAACAAAGAAAATAATTTCAATTTCGGCATGCGCAATTTTTAGACCACAAATAATAATTATTGTCTGCGCGCAGCGTGGGCGGCAACAACAACAACAACAACTAAAGCTTAGGAAAGTGCATTGGGCACACACACACACACACACACACAGGCACACACACTGCACTTGTGTGTTATTTTTAATTTTAATTTAAGGCGAAATGTCTAGAAATAAATTTACGCGTTTTGTGTGCGGTTTTCTATGTGGTTGTTGTTGTTTCTTTTTTTTTTCAGTGCATTGACTCACACCCAAAGCAACAACAACAACAACAACAGCAGCAACAAAATGTTGCGTCTGGCAAACATTTTGCCACAAACAAATTTGTTTGTTAATATGCAAATATTTGTTGTCCTGCTCACTTTCACCTCTTTCTCTCTCTCTCTCTCTCTCTCTCTCTCTCTAACCCCCTTTCACACATACAGCAACAACTTTTTGAAACAGCTTTTAAAGCACATGAAAGCTCTCTGATTTATGCATTTAAGCTATACGTGATCTAAAAGCTCGGTCGCATGACAAGCTTTCGATTAAAGCTTCTTGCCTGCCAATTAACTTTTTTTAAGGTTTATTCTCTCTACATGAACTTTTCTTAAAGTTCTTCGCTAAGCTTTATTTGTTTTAAGCAACAGCGCAGTGAGAAGCTTTCAGCTTGATTTAAAACAGCCGTCAGATTATTTATATAAAATTTAAAACTCATTTAGCTTCTAATCAGCCAAGTCTTCGCAAAGCTTATTTGTCTTAATTTAATGGCTGATCAATTCCCAAGTTTTTGTTTAAGCCAAAGCTGCAATTAAGCTTAACTTTCAGCTAGAAAGCTCTAGTTAAAATTTGTATTTCTCTTTACGCAATGCTTGCGATTTGTAATATCTATTGAGGAAGCCCTTGGCGACAATTTTGTGTGGTGTACGTTGTGTATTTTAGGCAGCATGTGGCATGTGCTTAGAGGTGTGTGTGTGTGTGTGTTTGTGTGTTTGTGTGTGTGTGTATGTCTGCTGCATTTAGAGACAACAACAAACAGATGAATCTTCGCACAATGTGCTAATTACAGTCAAAAGGCAGCGACAGGCATTTCAACTTCTAATAAACATTGTGGGGCTGCCGACAACACGTGGCCCACAGCAGTTGTGTGTGCGAGTGTGTGTGTGTGTGTGTGTGTGTGCGAGTGTGTGTGTGTGTGTGTGTGTGTGCCTTGTTGGTCATTTGTTTTAGCCAACGAAGCAGCCAACTAAAAATTCGCCTTGGTGTTGCCAAATGCGTTGCTGACTCACATGACGCAGAACCTCTGTCGCTGTCGCTGCCGCTGTCGCTGCCGCTGTCGCTGCTGACGTCGACGTCGACAGCGGCGTCGCACTGGCGCACAGTATATTTAATTTTTTGGGCTATTTTTTGTGTAGTCTACACATACACACACAGACACACGCACCAGGGCGCGCAAAAGTGCCTTTGAAAATTGCTTTGCTCTGAGTTTTCCATATGCGAATACCCTGTAAAAGAAAAGGCAGAGCGAGAAAATCTGCTGGCGCTGCTAGAAATGAAATGCGGCCAAAAGTGTGCGCCCTGTGTATCACGAGGTATATGCAAAAAGACTGCTTACAGGGTAGCTGCTAGTCGGGCAGACAGTCACAGTGCTCACTTTTTGCCTTGGCTGCGTGCGCTTTTAATTGAGTTAAAAGATCAGCACAGATCAGCGTATATTGTCTGCGGATTGGTAGCAACGCGATGGGCGGGGGGTGGCTAAGGGGTGGGCAGGGGGGCGGGGCTGATATATATATATAGAGCCGTATGTGGCTAGTTGTTGTTGATGATTTGAGAAATGTTATTTCTGTTTTGCGCCTTAATTAATTGTTGCAAAATAATTAGCGTAAAAGTTAAAGCTCAATGTTGAATTTCATAAAATCAAATAAAATAAAAGCACCAAAAAAAAAAATGTATATATATATAAATAAGATGAAAAGAAATGTGAAGAAGAAGCTTAAAGAGCGGCACGAATGCAGTGCTCTGAGAGGGCGGCAGGGGCGTGGCAGTCAGCCAATCAAATTGCGGCATATTCGAAATTCCGATTTCAATTCCGATTTCAAATCCGTTTTCGATTGCGATTTCAATTCCGCTTTGGATTTCGATTGCGATGATCAAACTAAGAGCTTTGAGCTCTCAATTTGTGCTCATCATCACTTTAAGGGGGCGGCAGGGGCGTGGCAGTTAACCAATCGAATTACGGCATATTCGAAATTCCGATTTCAATTCCGATTTCGTTTTCACTTTCGCTTTTGTACGCGTTTTTGTTTGGGCTCTTGAAAACTGACAGCTACGAGTGTTGAGCTGTCAATCAGTCTGCGCGCTGGCTCAATCAATCAATCAATCAATCAATCAATCGGCAAAGGAATCAATAGATCGAGCGATCGAGAGAAGCAAACAACAACGCGGCAAACAACAAAAAGAATACCCCAAATAAAATAGGTTCGAAAATTATAACGCAAGAGTGCAGCAAGTGTAAATACATATGTGTGTGTGTGTGTGTGTGTGTGTGTGTGTGTTGGTTGGTTTGTTTTTTTTTTTTTTTTTTTGGAAAATGCATTTAAATGCGAGACGCACTCAGTTTGTCAACGGACGCGCCCCAGTTTATTTATTTTATAAGCAATTAAATTATTTAAGTGCAAAGCTAACAAAAAGCAACCTGAAGAATGTTTTTGGCCTGCGCTTCGAGCACGCACTACTTACCAAACCCCCCTCTCTAAATACCCTGTAATTCAAGCAGAGAGAGAGAGTGAGAGAGCAGCATTGTTGTGCCTTACTTTCGTGATTTTTTATAAAACTTTTGGGCAATTGAAATGAGAATATTAAATTGATATAAAATTAAACTAGAATTAATTAAAATAAACAAAATTAGACTCGAGAAAATATTTTCTATATATATATTTTTAGGCCAGCTTGCTGTCTACAGGGTATTCTTTAGTCGCCTACTCCTGTGTTTGTCCACCTTTTTTTTTTGGAACGCTTCGAAATGAAGATCTCTAATGGCTGATTAAGTGCGCCCGCTGCCGCAGACGACAGACGACAGACTTGGGAGTCGCGCTTGTTGTTGATAATTTATGACAGCTGTGCGCTAGGTGTTAGAACTTTGAGGGGGAGGGGGGCGGCCTATGATGGAAGGGGGAGGGGGAGGCGGGGTGACAAACACTACGCGGCGACGGCAACGGCGGCGGCAACAAAGCAAACAACAACAGCCGAGGCCATTGGACAAACGCACACAACGAGGTGTTGCGTTCACAGCCCCCTGCCCCTGCCCGCCCCCCTCAGCGCTCAACCCTACGCCCCGCCACGCCCTAACAATTTTCTTATTACCCAACCAAAAAAAATGTATATATATAAATATATATGTGTAAGTAATTGAGAAATAAAAGTTCAAAAGTGAAAAAGCCGCAAAGGTGCGACGAGGCGTTTAAAGTCGCTAGCAAAACGCGCGCACAAAATACACAAAAAAAGGGGCTCGTTCGGATGTTGTTGTTGTTGCTGCTGCTGCTGTTGTTGTTGTTGTTGCTGTTGTTGCTATTGCGCCTTGGCAACTACAATGGCCAAAAGAAAAACTCGCAACTCGCGAAAATCGATTGAGACGAAAAGATTTTTCGCGGGCGCAGCTTATGTAAAAAACGCGTCAATCGCAAATGAATCAAGCGACAACAAACTGAAGAGGCGAAAGGGGTAGAGGGGGCATGGAGGAGACGCTGAGAGAGAGGCGAGACAGAGAGAATGAGAGGGGAGGGGAGAGAGAGAGCAAGCCTCAATCTTAATGAATGACAATTCCTTTCCAATTAGCCAGCAGATCGGTCTGTGCCAGATGCATATAATATATATATATATATATATATATATACACATATATGATAAAACTATATATATAAACCTATGCAAATATACAAATATATACAAATATATATATATATATATATATATATATGATATATGCCTGCTCGAATGTGCTTCACTTTGGGCTACATCCGGTTCGCCTTCTCGTTAATGTAGAGAATATATTCGGCTCTCGAAAAAAACTTACCTAGCTTGGAGAGCTTACATTCAAAATCTCTTGAAACTTCAAAAACTAAACTTGGTCTACTTAAGATAATATTTATTAATATACATATATATATATATAAGACCCAGCCCACAGTCCCACAATGAGAAGCGCAAAGAAGGGCAATTGATTATTTGAAAAAAAAAAAAAAAAAAAAACAAATCAAAATTCAAAATTGTTTTCAATTAACAAAAAAAAAATAAAGAAGAAGTAGACGAATAGTGTCAATTTGCGGCAAATGTCACGAGTGCGCCAGCGGCAAGCGGAAAACTAGCGTATCTGGCTTGAAATTGGCTAAAATGGCGTAGAACAAATTTGAGAAATATGCGAAAAAAAAAAGTAAAGGAAGCCAAATGGAAGCCAAACGTGGAACGAAGTCTGTTGCAAGCGTTGCAATTATTTTAGTGTCTGTGAAATTTGTTTAGACAATTGCGCATGAGTTGCCCCAAAAGCAGCTAATTTGTGAGTGTGTGTGTGTGTGTGCGAGTGTGTGTGCGAGTGTGTGAGTGTTGGCTATTTTGGAACAGAGCTGAAGGCAGGCAAAGGCAACGTCTCTGGCCGTAAACATTTTCAATGACTATTTTTATTTTTATTTTATTTGTTTTTGCTTGTCGTTGGCCTTTTTTTTTTGGTTTTGTTTTTGTTTTTGTTTTTATTTATTTTTTTTTTATTTATTTATTTTTTGGTTTTAGTTTTGCATTTTTGCTCATTTACAAAGCAAATCACGCGACTGCGAGTTGCCCCCGTCGCAGATGTCGTCAAAAGTTCAGCCGCGGCAGACGGCAAAAACAATTCTGTAAACTTTGTTCTTGTTGTTGCTGGCTAATTTTAAATGCGCTGATAAGTTGCACAAATATTCTAAGGATGTGTATCTTGTGGGTTGGCGGGGTTGGCTCTAGTTTTTTTGCTGATGACGTTCCCGATGATCGTTGCGCGTTGCAGCTGCAATGAATGAGCCACAACCACAAGCAGGAGGCAGCTAATTAAGTTCAAACAAATTATGATATTGAGCGCTAATTTAAATGCAATTAAAACATGCGATGCTATTTAAGCTCGCTGGACGCTTAAAGCTCCACAGGCGAGCTTTAAGTGCGCCTTAACGTGAGCTTTAAGCGAGCTTTATGCAGCTCAGTCATCAATAAGCAATGAACGCTCTTTAGCTAGCTTTCGACGAGCTTTAAGTGAGTTTTAAGCAAGCTTTGTGTGAGCTCTAAGTGCGCTTGAAGCGATTTTATAGCGCTAACACAGTTTACTTGAGGGCAGCTGACAGCTTTAAGTCTAACAAAATCAGTTATAAAAACTTTTCGCTATGTAACTGTCTTTACTGAGCTTTTGGCGAGCTTTAAGTGCGCTTTAAGCTCAAGATAAAGCTTTTGTCAGCTGCTGTACACACACAATTAACAATTAACAATTAAATAAATATTCAAGCTTAAATGAAGCTTAAGTGATCTAAAGCTTTAAGCTGGCAATGCTTGGCTGTTTCTAAGGCTAAAGATGTGCATTTCAATTAAAGATTTTCGTTGGCAATTTAATGGCAAAGAAAATATGCTATACGAATTTGGCTTTGGCCTGCGAACAGTTGCACAAACACATCACACATCACACATCACATGCCTATCAGCGATGCACAATTTTGATGATGCGCGAACGGCCATTTAATGGCCAAAGGGGGGGCAGCGGGGCGGGACTGGCGCTGATTGTGCATTGATAAGTGAAGTGCATGACAGGAATGCCAAATGGGAAATGGGCAAAGCCAAATGGCAAAGTTTTGGACGTTTTTGCCCGAGCTGCGCCCGGCGGCAGCTTGTGCTAATGAAAGGCATATCGAATGGCGGCAATAAAAACTAGAATTTGGCTTTAGCCCAGTTGAAACCAGAAGCAGCCAAATTCTAGCCAAATACAGCCAAGCCAGCCACCGCTCCCTCTTCCCTCTTCCCTCTCTCTCTCTCGCTCTCTCTGTCGAGTCGTTCGCTTTGGAACGGAAATGCGACAACGAAAAAAACAAAAACAAAAAAAAAAAAAAAGGCTAAATAAAAAACTGTAGCAGCCCACGAATCTGTGAAGCGTATCTGTATCTTATTTGCCTACGCTGCAGCCGAAATACAAAAAAAGAGCCAAATTAATTAACATACAGACAGACAGACAGACAGACGGACAGAGGGAGGAAGGAAGGTAGGGAGGGAGGGAGGTAGATTGAGCGAGACGGCATTTGGCGTTTTTTCTAGCTATAGCTGGGTGGGCGAGCCGCAGCCAGCCCAAACTCGAATTCAAGCTGAACTCCAACTCCAACTCCAACTCGAAACTCTCTGCTGCAATTTGACACCTTGTGGGCATTAAGTGCTTCCTCTGCCCACACGCGACTCCAGAGACGCTCGACTCCAGCGACTCTCGACTTGAGACTTGAGACTTGGGACTGGAGACTGGAGACTTGGCGGCGATTTGGCGATTGCGACGAAGCTGGCGACGCCTCGTCTCCAAGCCAAAAAAGGCTGCAATTGGCTGTTGTTGTTGTTGCTGTTGTTGCTGTTGCCAGCATTGCTGCAACCGGCAACAAATTGGTTGCATTTCGTTTTCGACTGCCTGACATGCAACTGACACTGACGTCGACGTCAGCGTCGACAGCGACAGCGACAGCGACAGCGACAAAAACAAGAAGAAAGCACGAAAAGTGTCCAGCAAAGCCGAAGCTTAAATGCTCTAACTTGTCAAAAAGCATCATAATTGTATTCCTCTCGGCTTTTTCTAAGCTAATAGATAGCGGACTTTTAGCATTTTGGCTAGCAAATCCTTTAGCTTTCAAGCTAAAACAAACTCTACGCGAACTTTGTCAAAGGTTCAAAGTTTGGCTTAAACTAAAGCAACTCTTCAATTTAACTGAACAGGCACATTAATTTAGAAAAAGAAAGCAAATATATTTTTAGTTCACATGCAAGAACTTAACTCAAGCTTTGAGCTAAACCCCAACAACTAAGGCAGAAAGTTAGTTGAGAAGCCTTTTTTTTTTCTGTCCCTTTCGTTTTTTTTTTTTTTTTGTTGCCAGAAATGCATTTTGTTGTTGCCAAACATATGCTGCATATTTGGGCCAGTTCACATATTTTGCCGACCAAATGCGAGTACCTTAAGACTTGAGGCCGAAACGCGAGCCCGGCAAAAAACTTGGCTCTGACTGCGGCTCTGACTCTGACTCTGGCTCTGGCTCTGGCTTGACTTGACGTTTTAACGTGTTTCGTTTTTGTTTAGCTCTTTTTTCGCTTTATTTTCTTTTATTTTTGGCCTTTTCATCTGCTTGTGTTCGTTTCGTAAAAGATCATGGATATGTTTGCCGAGATGCCAAACGAAACGCAGCTCTCTGTCTGTCCCCCCACCCCGCCATCCATCCACACCCTTTGCCTGTCCCGCTCTCTGTCTCTGTCTGTTTGTCGTCTCGTTTGCTGCTTTACGTAGGCACATCTTGATTTTCGTCGTTGCTGTTGTTGTTGTTGTTGTTGTTGTCTTTTACACGCATTCATTAAAAATAAGTTAACAACTTTTTAACACCTAACTGGGCGGCAGACAGTTGAATAAATGAATTATGCTGACGAATGGCGAATGCTGTGTGTGGATTGTGCCTTGGTTAAGGGGGGCGAGGGGCTTGGCCGGGCAACGTAGGCAGCCCGGTCTTTCAAGGGGAACGCACGGGTGATCGTAGGGTAGGAGGGGGGGAGCTTCACTAAGCAGCTCGCAGCTCGCAGCTCGCAGCTGGCGGCGGCTTGTTAATCAGCTAAATTAAATGCGAAATGAACAAAACGAATTGGTAGTTAGTTGTTGGCCAGTTTGTTCGTACCCCTCTCCCCCCCCCCCTCCCATTGACGCTGTCTGCTTCACCTGCTGAAAACGTGCGTGGTTTTTGATGTTTGATTAGCCCAATCTTGTGGCGTTTCCCCCCCTCTCTCGAACTCGCCCTGCCACGAGTCAAAAAGCAGAAATACGGCCAAAAAGAACGGTTGATTTACTGTGTGTGCATGCATGTGTGTGGCTGTGTGTGTGCGTGTGTGTGTGTGTGTGTGCTGTGCGTTGGCTTTTCATTCATTAAAAAAAATAATGTTGGTGGGATTTGCCGTTGCCCGAATTTGTAGTCAATCGCGGTGCCTACTACAGCATACTACGCCATAGATACAGATACAAATACAGATACAGATACAGATACAAATACAGATACAGATACAGATACAGATACACAGAAAAGATACATATCTAAGCATACGTTTATATATAGCTGTAGTTTGGCATATTATGCTTTTAATTAGCGCTCGAGTGGGCCGTGGGCTGTGGGTGGATGGATTGGGTGGGTTTGTGTCTTGGCAAGTGCCAGACATGATAAGCTCGTGCTTGTGCTTCTTCTTGTTGTTGTTAGTTGTATGTGATCTTAACATATGGAGTATTTCTTGTTAATCGAAAGCGAACCCAAGTCTTTCAGTTGGTCTCAAACGTAGCCCAAGCCATAAAAATGTTATGTGGCATATATTATGCTTTATTCCATAAACATTTAAAGAGCCAACCTTACAAATTCTCTAACCGTTTGCACTGATTAGCATTATTTAAACGTTGTGCGATTTTGGAAATATTTGATATATGCCAATTTATCGAGATAATATATGATTTACAAAAGGATTTAATTGCTTAGCCAAACACCTGGCCTAGTTATGCTCATGTTAAGGTTTTAGCTTTATGTAAATGACGTGCGATTTGAAAAAGATATTTAATGAACTCAATTAACAACAAAATACGTAGATTACAAAAAGATTTGTCGAGTTAACTATTGAGACTGAGAAGTTACGCACATTTGAAGCGAAATACTTGGAGGAATATTATAATAAAACGAATAGAAACCCATTAAACCTTAAGTTAAGTTAAAATTGCGCGGCTTTGAGCGGCAGCCGTAGATTAACAGCTGAAGATTAACATGAACATTAACATGAACATTGCGCCCGCATTGTAAGACGAGAAACGGCTCAAAGTCGTTGCTAGCGAAACCGCAAACTGTTTTTAATTGAAACGAGGCAAAAACAAGCCAAGCTGAGCGAAATAAAAAAAAAAAAAAAACGTGGAACGCGAGCGGGGGCGGGGGCGGAATAACAAAGGAAAAACAAGCGCTGAGACTGACAGCAGGCTGCCCCCCTCATCCCTACGCACCCCCTCGTTCTGTATAGAAACAGGAAATGCAGCTAATCAAGCGTGTGAGTTGCAACAAATTGAACGCAAGGAGCTCTTAACTGGGCTTGGGCCTGGGCCTGGGTCGAGCTGCTAAGCAGCTTAGCAGAGGCAGAGGCAGAGGCAGAGGCATAGACAAAGCCGCGCTGCTTGCCACATATCTTTTTGTTGGCGTCGCCTCGATGTCTGGCTGTGCAGGCCAGCGGAAGGGAATTCCCGTTTTCCGGATTAACACAAGCATAAAAAGAAGAAAAACCCAAAGCTGCAAGGCAATGCAACAAAACACACACGCACACACACACCGCATCGCATCGCACCGCCCGGCTTAAGGGTGCGAGCCAGTGCAGCGGCTGTCCGGCCAGGTAGCCGGAAAAACCCAAACCCGTAAGAAGAAATAGGAAAAACAGGGCCCACTTTTATGGCCCAGCCGGCGGGCGTGGCGTATGCGCAATATGCGCTTGCATAACAACTATAGACTATATATATATTATATAGGTGTGAGGACTTACCTGCCGGTCGATTGGAGCGTCTGGCCGTGTCGGCCTCCTCGAACATGAGCGGCGCATGGCGGCGCGCCTGGACCGCTTGGGGCCAGCAGCTGCTCAGGCTGGACAGGCAGAGGAGCAGCGCGACGAGCAGCAGCTGTTGCAATCTTCTATGATAACGGTATGTGGCGCCGGTTATGTTGCAAGTGCAACTGTTGCAATTGTTGTTGCTGCTGCTGCTGCTGCTGCTGTTGCAAGCTGTGCTGCTGTCCGTTGCCGCCGCCCCCGCAACCGCTGGCCTGTCCAGCAACTGCACGGTGCCCGTGGCCGTGGCCCAGGCGGTGGCAGCGTTCGTTTGTTTGTTGTTCATTTCGTTGATTTTTAATAATTATTATTCAATTTCTGATTAAGTTAAGCACGAAAAAAAAAATAGTAATATGTACTAACTGTAAATAAGTTGCACGCACTTTGTTGCTGCTACGCAAACAGAAAAAAAAAAACAATATATATTTATTTCGACCGACCGTACCGTTATTTGTTGTTCTTGTTGTTTGTTTGTTGTTGCATATATATATATATAAAAATATATTTAATTTTGTTGTTGTTTTTTTTTCTTTTTATTTTTTATAGATTAGATAACACACGCGTGTTTCTTGCTTTTGTTTCTTTTTGCAACACTTTTTTGTTGCTGTTGCGCGCACTATTTTGTTTTTTGTTTTTTTTCTACTTTAATTGAAATCTATTGAGAAATTTCGTCAAATTTTAATCACAACTTGTTTTTGCACATTTCTCATTTGTGCGTTTTTTCCCCAACAAACTTTTCATAAAACAAAAGTTAGCCAAAATAAAATCTGTTGCCAGTTGTTGTTAATGTTGCCTGTTGCTTGTTGCTTGTTGCTTGTGGCTTGTTGCTTGTGTTGCTGTTGTCGGCGAGTCGGCGAGTTTTTATCTACTAGATAGCTCACGGGGCGCACACGCCGTGTATATGGGCTCTGGCTGCTGCGCCGCTGCTTGCTCAACTGCGACTGTGTGTGAATGTGTTTGTGTGTGTGTGTGTGTGTGTGTGTACGACGATGACGACGCGACGTGTGCGTGTGTGTGTGTGTGTGTGTGTGTGTGTGTGCGGTTACGAACGTTTCAGAAAATAATGTCCACACACGGTATCGGTCGGTTGAATAAATAAACTAAAACAAGCGCAAACGATGACAGCAGCGACCGCGACTGCGACTGCAACTGCGACAGCGACGCTGACGGCAACGGCGACTGCGACGCTAAAGAGAGCGAGAGAGAGCGTGTGCACACAGTATGTGCAGGCCAGACAGGCAGGCAGGCACGCAGGTGAAGCGCAAACAAAAACAACAACAATTGTTAAACTTGTGAGAGAGCGCGCGCGCGTCAGCTTCAGAGAGTGAGCGAAAGAGAGAGAGAGAGAGAGAGAGAGCGGCTAGCGTGCAGGAGAGCGCGAGAGCCATTAAGTTGCTGCTGTCGGCGTCGTGTACACGATCGTGCGGCGCTCGGCTTTCGTCGTCGTCTTTGCTGCTGCCGGCGTCGCAGCAGCAAACGTAGCGCTTGCAATTTTCTTTAGATGTTGTTGTTGTTGTTGCTATTGTTTGCCGTTTGCAAAACCTGCGCCTTGCTGCTGCTGTTGCTGCCGCCGCCGCCGCCGCCGCCGCCGCCGTCGCTGCTGCTGCGGCTGAGTCGCGTGTCGCCAAGATGTTTGCCCGATGACGAACGACGCGCCGCCGTTCAATGCTTGCGCTGCCAGCCTAGCAGCAGCGGCGCATGCGTGCGTGCTGTTGGCCACCCCCTTCTCCCACCATGTGCCATTTGTTGCGCCAGCAACATGTAGCCTGCATGGCATTTGCACGCAACATGTTGCCGGCCACTCGACCCGCGCACACCTTGATTGCCTGCTCTACCTGGCGGACTGCTTGTGTGCAAATTGCGTTGACTGCGCGTGGGCGTGAGCCTGCGCCCAGTGGGCGAGGGAAACGAAGATGGTGTGGGCAGCGGCAGCGGCAGCGACTGGCCAGCGCGGGGTAGGGGTGTGCAAGCGTGACATTTATGGCCTGCGCATCCTTTCAGCCAATCGCAGGCTTGCAAATGCATTGAGCGAAAGAGCGAGAGCGGGCGAAGAGAGGCGCGCAGCAGCTAAGATTTTGTGTGTGTGCGTGTGTGTATCTATGCTAAATTATCTTGATACGATTAGTTGATATGATAGAGTGACTAAGAGAGAGAGAGAGAGAGAGAGAGAGAGAGAGAGCGAGAGCTAGTTTCTCTTTCTGTTGTTGTTTTCTTTTGGGTTTCTGTGCTAATTAGTTCGTCAGCTGAGACTGAGACTGAGACTGAGGCTAAGGCTCGACGACCCCGTCAATTACCCAATTACCCAGTTAGTATGTTTACCTTATGTGAAGGGGAAGGAGGGGGGGATTTAACCCTAGGGTATATGGATCACTCTTTAAAAGGCAGCAAATGGTTCGCTTTGATTATTCTTACTTTGGACAAATATTCCCATCTGGACGTTCCATATAATTTATATTAAAAAAAAAAAACATTAATGCACATTTTGTATTTTAAATTTATCTGTTTTTTATATGCCAATTTTATGGGTTTTATAAAAATTCCATTTCAAGTGGTTCACAATGGAAAAAAACATTTTTCAAAAATATTCTTCCCAAAGAATACGAATTTTGCTTGAAACGTCATTTATTTTTTGGAATATTCTAATTTTTTGGCAGTTCCCATTGAGGGATCTCTCATTATTTGAGACCTTCTCAAGCCCATGAAGAGGATGACGATATGTTTAACCCATGGAAGAAGACATCTATAAGACATATGAGCTATATATATCTTATATATATACTAGCGAGTTTTACTGGGCAAAACGATGAACTTTGCTTGGAAAACGACAATAAAGAAAGAGTTTGCAAATTTTCCACCCGAATTTCACAGTTGCGAGTGGAATTGCCAAAATCACTGAAAATCGTATTCTTTTAATTTTAATATTAAGGGCTACGAAAATCAGTTTAATAATAAGTTGGAAGCTGATCGGGAATTGGTCTCTCACCCCCTTTATTATTATATATTGCTGTAATGGAAGGATCGGTCGAAAAGTAGCTTCTTGTCTAGACAACTTTTTATCAAGATATCTTAATCAAACTTGACATTAATAGGTTTCACTCTGCTTCATATATATGCAAATTCTCATCAACATCGGGCTACTATATCATCTAGCTGCAATAGGAACGATTGGTGGAATATCAAGTTCTCAAAAATAAAAAACATTTTTCAAGAAATCTTGACTATTTACCATATTATAAAGCACAACAAGAAGAATCAGTCGCGAATTGAGTTCTGTGTGGCAAACTGATATGTTCTTCAACATATTTCCATCTAACTCAACATGTTCACACATCTGCATAATCACAGGGCAAGTGCCTGCAAGGGTATTAAAAAATATCCTTAATTTATCGTTTTCTTCTTTTAAGATATTTTAAACTATTTTCAGATAATATCAAGGATTGTTTGCTTTGATCTAAGCATTAAATAAAATACGACTTTATAGGGTTAAGAACTGATCGGGCATATTGCCACATATGTCAGAGTAAGGGTATTCAAGCTACGACATTCAAAAAAAAAAGTTTTCTTTTCATATGGTTTTTAAAGTGAATTGCTGAATAGCAAATTATTAATTGAATTATAATTTATTCTGTTTAGTTTAAGATGCGGCGAATTGCCCGCCTAAGCTGCAATTGCAATTTGTTTGTGTGTGCGTGTGCCTGCGCTGCTGACTGCGACGGCGACGTCAGCGTTGACGTTGACGTCGCTCGCTAAAACTACATAAATCAAAGGAAAAGCATTTTTCTCTGCTTTGTTGTTGTTGTTGTTGTTGCTTTTGCTTTTGCATTAGCATTATGTACGCATGTTTCAGACATTTAACATTTCTTTTCATAAAGACAAGAGACAGATATCGCACTTAAACGCACACACACACACACACACACACACACACACACACACATGCGAAGATACATATATTAAATATATTAAGTTTTATATATTTGTTCGTTTTTTCTTTTTGTGTTTTGTGTTTTGTGTTTTTTTTGCGGCGGGCCGTGAGGCCAAAACATTTATAGGAATATTTCAAATCGCAGACACGACGCCAGTCACAGCGTTGACGCCGGCAGTGACGTCGACGTCGACGCCAACGTTGCGGCGGCAGCGCATTAAATGAGGCTGACAAAAAGAGTAGCAAGGCAAAGAACAAAAAAAATATATAGAATTCAACAAACAATAAGTGAAAAGTTCTCGCGTTCAAAATTCTATGCGCAAAAAATGGAAAATTATGAAATGGAAAAGCAGACGGAAAAAACATATATGACTAACCGAAGCTGAAATACCCTAACTTAAATAACTTATGCCAAATATGGAAACTATGAAAATACCTGACAAGTACAATTAGCCGAAGCTGAAATACCCTAACATTATTAAAGCGCAGTCGAGCAACAAATATAACAAATACAACGACTCAGTTACCCTAACATTATTCTTTTATATGGCAGCTATTTGATATAGTGCGCCGATCTATATACACTATCTAGAGCCAAAAGCTGAAGCTGTACCAAGTTTCAACAAGAAAGCTGCATCCAGAGTCGAGTTCGCATAGGTTAGAGAACAATCTTTTATCGCTTTCAAGCTATCAGAATATTTCACATAATTGCCATACACTTTGTTAGGGTATGTGTTGAGTCTGTGTAGCCTGTTGCCAGCTGCCTATTTTCGTGCTTATTATTTCATAATTTTCTTTGCATTCCAAATTTTTTTTCCATTATTTATTTGTTTAGTTTTTGGCTTTTTTTTTTTTTTTTTGGTTTTTTTCAACTATTTTAATTTGTTTTATTTTTGCTTTAAGAGTGACAGAAATTATGGTTAAACGATATCGCGCGATTTTATGGCCAACGCCTGGCGCTACATTAAAATTGTTGACCCGCCTTTGCGACTCGTTCTCTTTGTTCTTGTTGTTGCCGTCTGTCTGTCTTTTATCTTGTGCAGTTGTTGTTGATAATGAAATTGACAACATGGGAATCGAAAAAACGCGAAAGCAAACAAATTAATTAACTAAACGCCAGCCTTGTGCTGTTGCCCCCTCACATCCCACTCGTTATTCGCCGCCCACTTCTTGCCTCTGCCCTCTCGCCGGTCGTCAGTTTATACAGATTTTACTCAGATTGTCATAAATTTGGCAAACGAACCGAGTAGTATTGTTTAATACTAATACATAATATATTTGCGGTGCTGTTGCCCCCTCTTTCGACACTCGCTGCTTGCCACTCCTGACTTGCCACTCGCTGCTTTCCTCTTGTCACTCGCCACTCTAGAAAGCATAAAAATTGGGTAACTAATCGTTAGCCTTTTGCTGTTGCGCCCTCACTCTTCACTCGCTGCTAGCCACTCGTTGCTCGCCACTCGCTGCTTTCCTCTTGCCACTCTCGAAAGCAAACAAATTAAGTAACTAAGCGCCAGCCTTGTACTGTTGCCCCCTCGATCGCCACCCACCGCCCGCTACTCGCCGCTTTTCTCTCGTCCCTTGCCTCTCGCCACTCTCGAAAGCAAAAAAATTTATTAATCAAGCGCCAGCCTTCTGCTGTTGTCCCATCACTCGTCACTCACCACTCGCCACTCGGCACTCGCTACTCGTCACAACCCTCTTACCACTCGCCGCCCGTCACTCGTCAGTTTTTGCTTTGACTGTCACAAATATCGCAAATATTTTGTTTTCGCCTTATTTATTACCAATACTTAATATATTTGCGGGGCATTTTCATTTAATTGCTCTCACACGTGCCCCACTCGAACAACAAAATCCAGAAAAAAACTACAAGACACAACAAAAAGCAAATGTGTGCTGTGTGTGTGTGAGTGTATGTTGTGGCAGCTTTAAAATGATATATGGACGGCCATAAAGGGATTTGTCGCCAGCCAGAGACAAACACAAAATCAACATGAAAAAAGTGAGAAAAAATAAAAAGAAATGCCAAAGAAAATTCATACGAGAATTTTTCTTAAATTTTTGGTACAGCGAAAGCGTTTCGTGTGCTAAGAAATAGTTGAATGATTAATCTTTTGCTTTAGTCATTCCTCGAAACAATTTATTTTCTCTCGTCTCTGGCCAGAGTTAATTGATCGCATCATCGTTAATAAATTGGCAGCTCTTCCAGGCATGACTTGCACGAAAAGCGGCTCCAAAGAAGCGAGCTTCTCCTTCTCGCTTTCCACCCTCTCTCTACCTCTCTCTTGCACACGCACTCTCACAGATCCTATTAATTAACAACTGAAGAGCTCATGTCATGAATTTGCAGGAAAAATTTATTTTTTCTAAATTGAGAGCGAGCTATCGAAATCCGTAGGATATGCTCAAAAGATATATGCTGAAAATTATCGATATTTATCGATATACGCATACAGGCCGATAAACAGACTTTATAATATGTCTCCTTCAGCCCATTATTTAATTTTGTCTTTGTCTTTCTCTCACCCTCACCATTCAATTTTCTCTGCCTCTCTTATTAATTACCGCCCCATTGAGTTCTACAAAGAAGCTTGCGAATTGAACAAAACTGTTTTCGTATATTCGATTGTTGCGTAGCTTTCTTCTGCATTACCCAGTTATATGGCTATGGAGCTATATATAGATATATATACAGTTATAGATATCGCTGAATGCAGCGCTTATCGGGCAATTGTTGTGCGGCGACGATTGTTTATAGATTTGCGCATTGTCCAAGTTAAGACTTTAATTGGTTTACACCGAATACGCAACGGTAGCGACCGATCGATACTGCGATCGGATTGTACGATCGCGCGATCGGGCTTATTATATCATCGCTATATACGGGGAGGTTGATGGGCTCATGTAATTGCTCGGCGGGCGCCCAATTGGGTTGACTGATAAGCACGGCGACTGGAAAAAGACTGGAAAGAGCTGCGGCTGGCATTGCGCATACGACGCGTAATCCGAGAGTCCGGACTGGTATGTGGGTGGGGTTTGGGGTTTGGGGTTTGGCGTGGGGTTCGAGGGAGGCGGCTGCTGCTAGCCATTTGGCACGGTAGCTGGCAGCGTGTGTTTAGGTTTTGACAACGTTGTCAGGCGACGGCAACCACAGACATCAAAATCAGGTAACAAACCAGGTAAATCAAGACGCGAATCGCCCCTCGTTCTCTCTCTCCCTCTGTCTCTTCTAACTGTATCTTGATGTGTATCTGTATCTGTATCTGTATCTGTATTTGTATTTGTATCTGTATTTGTATCTGTATTTGTATCTGTATTTGTATCTGTATTTGTATCTGTATTTGTATCTGTATCTGTATCTGTATCTGTATCTGTATCTGTATCTGTATCTGTATCTGTATCTGTATCTGTATCTGTATCTGTATCTGTATCTGTATCTGTATCTGTATCTGTATCTGTATCTGTATCTGTATCTGTATCTGTATCTGTATCTGTATCTGTATCTGTATCTGTATCTGTATCTGTATCTGTATCTGTATCTGTATCTGTATCTGTATCTGTATCTGTATCTGTATCTGTATCTGTATCTGTATCTGTATCTGTATCTGTATCTGTATCTGTATCTGTATCTGTATCTGTATCTGTATCTGTATCTGTATCTGTATCTGTATCTGTATCTGTATCTGTATCTGTATCTGTATCTGTATCTGTATCTGTATCTGTATCTGTATCTGTATCTGTATCTGTATCTGTATCTGTATCTGTATCTGTATCTGTATCTGTATCTGTATCTGTATCTGTATCTGTATCTGTATCTGTATCTGTATCTGTATCTGTATCTGTATCTGTATCTGTATCTGTATCTGTATCTGTATCTGTATCTGTATCTGTATCTGTATCTGTATCTGTATCTGTATCTGTATCTGTATCTGTATCTGTATCTGTATCTGTATCTGTATCTGTATCTGTATCTGTATCTGTATCTGTATCTGTATCTGTATCTGTATCTGTATCTGTATCTGTATCTGTATCTGTATCTGTATCTGTATCTGTATCTGTATCTGTATCTGTATCTGTATCTGTATCTGTATCTGTATCTGTATCTGTATCTGTATCTGTATCTGTATCTGTATCTGTATCTGTATCTGTATCTGTATCTGTATCTGTATCTGTATCTGTATCTGTATCTGTATCTGTATCTGTATCTGTATCTGTATCTGTATCTGTATCTGTATCTGTATCTGTATCTGTATCTGTATCTGTATCTGTATCTGTATCTGTATCTGTATCTGTATCTGTATCTGTATCTGTATCTGTATCTGTATCTGTATCTGTATCTGTATCTGTATCTGTATCTGTATCTGTATCTGTATCTGTATCTGTATCTGTATCTGTTATCTGTATCTGTATCTGTATCTGTATCTGTATCTGTATCTGTATCTGTATCTGTATCTGTATCTGTATCTGTATCTGTATCTGTATCTGTATCTGTATCTGTATCTGTATCTGTATCTGTATCTGTATCTGTATCTGTATCTGTATCTGTATCTGTATCTGTATCTGTATCTGTATCTGTATCGTTATCTGTATCTGTATCTGTATCTGTATCTGTATCTGTATCTGTATCTGTATCTGTATCTGTATCTGTATCTGTATCTGTATCTGTATCTGTATCTGTATCTGTATCTGTATCTGTATCTGTATCTGTATCTGTATCTGTATCTGTATCTGTATCTGTATCTGTATCTGTATCTGTATCTGTAATCTGTATCTGTATCTGTATCTGTATCTGTATCTGTATCTGTATCTGTATCTGTATCTGTATCTGTATCTGTATCTGTATCTGTATCTGTATCTGTATCTGTATCTGTATCTGTATCTGTATCTGTATCTGTATCTGTATCTGTATCTGTATCTGTATCTGTATCTGTATCTGTATCTGTATCTGTATCTGTATCTGTATCTGTATCTGTATCTGTATCTGTATCTGTATCTGTATCTGTATCTGTATCTGTATCTGTATCTGTATCTGTATCTGTATCTGTATCTGTATCTGTATCTGTATCTGTATCTGTATCTGTATCTGTATCTGTATCTGTATCTGTATCTGTATCTGTATCTGTATCTGTATCTGTATCTGTATCTGTATCTGTATCTGTATCTGTATCTGTATCTGTATCTGTATCTGTATCTGTATCTGTATCTGTATCTGTATCTGTATCTGTATCTGTATCTGTATCTGTATCTGTATCTGTATCTGTATCTGTATCTGTATCTGTCTGTATCTGTATCTGTATCTGTATATCTGTATCTGTATCTGTATCTGTATCTGTATCTGTATCTGTATCTGTATCTGTATCTGTATCTGTATCTGTATCTGTATCTGTATCTGTATCTGTATCTGTATCTGTATCTGTATCTGTATCTGTATCTGTATCTGTATCTGTATCTGTATCTGTATCTGTATCTGTATCTGTATCTGTATCTGTATCTGTTTCTGTTTCTGTTTCTGTATCTCCTGTATCTCCTGATTATATATATGTATTTGTACTTGAATCAATTTATCTATCTGTATTTTCCACTACCTCTCTTGCCTTTCTATTCCCTATCCCTATCCACTTTCAGCTCAATAAATGTATCTGTATTCATTCATCTGTATATTCATCTGTATTTGTATCTGTCGCTGTCTGTGTATCTGTATCCGCATTTGCGGTAGGCTCAAACGCTTTTGTTGTGTTTGTTGCTGTTGCTTGGCCGTTTGGCTGTTTGGCTGGTCGGCTCGACGCAACGTTTGTAACTGTCAATCATAAATTAGATGCCAATCAAAGTAAATCACAAAAAAAAAAAATAAATAAAAAAAAATTGTGCCTGATTTAAATGGCAAATGGCAAAAGCCACTGCACCGCACAAACATCTGTTTTCAGATTGAAACCAAATGAAATCGTTTATCGTTTATTTTTAATTGTTTATTGTGTTTTGTTTTATTAGCTGCGGCAATATCCATCATGGGATTAATCATGCAGAGAAAGCGGCTAATGGATATTAACAATGTGCTTCCCCTGCCCGACGCCCCCCCCCCCCCCTCTCTCTCTCTCTCTTTCCACCCCTTTATCTTGCCCAAAAGCTGTTTTGAGTAGCTTTAAGCATGATTGAAATAAGTCGCTGACGACTTACAGCTTCGGCTTGAGCGAAGCTGCAAGTTTTATTAAGTGACTTTTAAGTTTCTGTCAGCTTAAAGCTTGAGGCAATAGTAAACTCCTGTGGCCAGAGCTTTGACTAAAACCGAAAGCTTCATCATTTCGATAACATTTTCTTCTACACATTTTGTGGCCTTGACATTTTGAGGTGCTTCCCCCCGGCTGCCCTGTCAGCGTTAGCTTCGACTTTAGCTTTTAGCTTTAATAGCTGACTGATTTCTGTTCGCGCCTCTTGCTTTCACAGTCGACTTAGCCAATATTAAGTATAAGTCATGTATTTAGCGTTTTAGATCGCTTGAAAGCAATTAAAAAAAAGTTGGGAAAGTTTAAATCGCGACTCGCGTCTCGTATGAATATTCATATCGCAGCGAGAAACTGGCAACTGCCAGTTGACAACTGGCTGACAAGAGCCGCAAAAGCTGCTAACTCGGTGAGTGAATCGCGTTGCCGAGTGATCGATCAATTGATCGATCACGCAACTGATCGATCGCCATTTATCGAATAATGTGTAGAGTCTCATTCGTATGTTATTGCAGCGTAGCTGGCTTTGATTGAATCAAGCAATATATATATATAAGCTTTATGTCTCTCTTTTACTTTGCTCTCGAAGCTGGACTTCAGCTCAATTCAAGTTCCGCCCTCTTCGATAAGTTTTGGCATTTGTTATCAGAAAGTTCTATATTTTTTGCATTTGCTGACTTTTTTGTGGAGCATCGCGACAACTGAATACCCTTTTGGAAATATATAACAGAAATATAGATTAAAGCAAACTTTTTTATTTGATTTTTATGCTCAATATTCGTCGATTTTCTCTAGCGGAAATATAAGTCCACTTTTTAATATATCTTGCTTATATTTTGCTAGAATTTAACTTGTAAAAAGTTCCTATTGGAAGAATTTAAGATAAATTTCCCTGAATTTACCTTTTATATATAGATAACGGACAAGAAGGAAAAAGATGTACCCAAGCAAAGCTTCACGGAGATTGATAGATCCATAGACAGACAGGATTCTATCGAATCGGTTTGGAATATATGTACATGCTTATCAAGTACACGAAGTCATGTGTGTTTTATGGGGTAAATGAATCAAATAGCAGATATGCTTTGTTAGGGTATGCACATGTTGGTTGCCGAACCTGTGATTTAAATGCTTCTTTTCTCATTCAGTTTTCAGCTGTTTTTGCCATGGGTCGAGCTTATTTTAATTGATTTTTGAAGTTGTCAGAATCTCTCTCTCTCTCTCTATCTTTCTCTCCCTTTCATTCGCTCTCTGTCTGTCTGACTGTCTTTTACTTCTCTCTCCCTTTTTTTACCTTTCTCTTTCCTATTCTCTCTCTCTCTCTTTTCCCCCCTTTTCTTTCCCTTTCTCTCTCTCTCTCACACCCTCGCCCGCCCTTTCTCTATGTCCGTCTCTCTCTCTCTTTCTGCCTGTCTCTTCATCTCTACACCTCACTCTCTCTCACCTGCTCTCTATGTTTCTTCCACTCTTTCTCTCTCTCTCTCTTACCCTCTCTCTGTCTCCCTCCATCCTTTTGGCCACTTCCAAGTTAACTCTCTGACGCGCTGCTTGAAACGACGCCAAACGCTGCTTCACAACGGAAATGCTCAGCCCATGTAGGGCATTAAAAAAAACACACACACACACACACACACACACACAAACAACGACAGCAAAAACAACAACCATAGCGAAATACCTAAAGAATGTGTATGAAACAAAAAAAAAAAAAAGAAGAAAAATGCGTCATCAGCGCCAGCAATTTATGTGCTTATTTAATGCCAGCTCCCAGCATCGAGTGCCCAGCTCCCAGTACCGCAGCACCCAGTGCCCTACCCCTGCGTACCGCTACCGCTTCTGCTTCCCCTCCAACCCAGCCAACCCCTTGGCAGTGGCACGCCCCGTTGCTGCAGTGCAATCGCCATGCGGTAAGTCACACCAATTGCTAATTCCCCCGCCCCGCCCCGCCGCGCTGCGATCCGATCCGATTCCGATTCCCAACCGATCGGAAACGATACGGCTCGAGCAGCCATTGAATTGTAAATTGTAAAATTGTTTTTCGCTTTTATTTTTCTCTTCGCTTTCGGTCGGTATTATTATTATTATTTTTCTTTTTTTTTTTTTTAGCAAGGCATCTAGAGACCCCCAACCCAAGCCCCCGATCGATTGATTT
Organism: Drosophila virilis; assembly: GCF_030788295.1. Taxonomy (NCBI): domain Eukaryota; kingdom Metazoa; phylum Arthropoda; class Insecta; order Diptera; family Drosophilidae; genus Drosophila; species Drosophila virilis. The sequence continues at coordinate 1,296,275 of NC_091543.1, forward strand.
CTGATTTGTTTTCGCTTTTTTTTTTGTGGGTCACCCTTCCATGTTCGGTCTCTAAACATGGTAATAAAGGCCAACTTCATAGCCGGGTAATTGCCACATTTTTTGTTCTGTTCTTTTTGGGTGTGTGTCTTGGCTAAGTGTGTCTGGCTGCGGGGCTGGGTTCTGTTGCCGGCGCATTCCTCGAGTTAATAACTTGATCAGTTTGCCTGAAATTAGCCGAGAATGTGCCTGAATAATATTCCACTTAATATTTCGCTCAATCCCATCGCAACCATATTGATTTATGGGAATTTTGTATAGCTATCCATTCCACATGCTTTTAATTGGCACTGTAAATACCCTCCACCCATAAATGACTGAAAGCGGGTATACCAAGGGCACAAAGGGTGGGTAAGAGGGAGAGCCTGAGAGAGATGCTACTGAGTTGTTCTATCTTCTGACTGTTCTATGTGGTTCCGGCTCTACCTGGGGCTATCAGGCTAATACATTAGTCGAGCTCTCAATTTGGCAATAAGAACTTCGCTTAAACCGCACACGACATTTTTTTTTTTATAAAATTTCTAATTGGATAATGGATGACTTATGGATTTTGAACTTTTAATATGAAATTTATGTTCAGTTTGTTTTCTACTCGATTAGCGCTCATAAAACTTTTCCAGTTACAGGGTATTCGAAGTGCGACTCTTGCTTTTTGTCTACTGTTTCTTGTGTTAAAGTGCAGCTTCGTTTAGTTCCTATGAGACAGTTATGTATGTGTGCATACATCTAAATCGATTGGTCTAGCCATCAATCACACGATATTGTTCCATACATCATCTATCACACGTAAATATCATACATACTGTTAATATTAAATGTAACATTTATCAATGTCCAATTTAATGCAGTTTCTATTGCTTTCTGTGAAGTAGCTGCAAGTGCGAGCAGTGCAGCTGTCTATATATATATAAATGTGTGTGTGTGTGTTGTGCGCGCTTCTTTTTTGGTCACTTACAACAACTGCAAATACGCGTTCGTTAAAAAAAGCTTCGTTATTCTGCTGCTGCTGCTTCGGCTGATGCTGCAGGACGACGCTTGCGTTTTACCGTTAACGTTTAACGGTTAACAGTTCGCGTTTATTTGTCTATTTTGTGTGTGCACTCGTATCGGCTGTCTTCGCTGTTCGTATTGTTTGATATTTTTTTGTTTCTTTTGTTTTGTTTTTTTTTTGCTTTTTTGTTTTGTTTTTCATTCGAATTCGCTGCGTTTTTCGTCATTCGTTTTGTTGTTGTTGTTGATGTTGTTGTCGCCTGCGCGTCTCGTTTGCGCGCGCGCGTCTTTTCTAGCGTCGTTCGTTCGGTCGACGCGATCTTGGACAAACTGAAGTTCGATTGACGCTGACGCGCGCCGGCAGCAACGGCAGCAGCAGCAGCAGCAGCAGTAGCTGAAGCAGTCGCCGCATAGAACAGATGCCGCACTGCGTCGCGCCTCTCTCTCTCTCTCTCTTAGTTGACGGCTAGCTCTCTCACATGTGACAAACGCGCGCACACACACATGCACACAAGTGTACGGCAAATAGGCAAATAGACAACGGCCGACAGCTGCGCTCTGCTTGACACTGACGCTGACGTCGCTGTCGCTGTCGCTGTCGCCGTTGACGTTCTTTCGTGTTGTTGAGCTTTTTTTTGTTGTTCTGTGCGGTTTTTTTTTTTTTTTTAGCTATTTTTTCTCAATTTTTTTTTTTTTTTTGTATTTTGTCAACATGCACGACGCGCACTTCGTTTGCTGGATTAGTTGTTGTTGCTTTTTGGCTTATTGTGGATTTTAATTTCATTTCTGTTGTTGTTGTTGTCGCTGCTATAACGTGTATTTTATATTGTTTGTTTTGTCTTTTGCCTGTCGCTATCTATTAACCTAATGCGCGCCCGCGCTTGCCCCGCCCCGCCCAGCAATCAGCATTCGGCATGCCACCAAGCCCACCAAACGCCACCTACCCCCTACCCTCCTCCCCCTCCCAACACACACGACGCTCTTTCCATTGATTTTGTGCTGCCTATTGAAGCGTGCGCTACTTTCCAGTGAACAGCATACATGTGTGTGTGTGTGTGTGTGTGTGTGTGTGTGTGTGTGTACACTTAGCCCCCCGTTGGAGCTGCTGTCGGCGGAACTAACCTACGACAGGCAGCCGCGCATTGGCGCATTGGCGCACGCGGCGTATGCGCAATGTGCGAAATATTGTTGCATTGAAATCGGAGCAAGGCGCAGCATACCCTGTTGCTGAAGATTAGGGGAGGGTTGGCACAACGCGCTGTAAATGTAAGTGAACTGTCTGACAGTTCTTACAATGCGATTCCTTTTCAACACATGAATTCAGTGTGCATAAATATTTAAGTTTAATTCACGAACTTTTGTGGAAAATGTGTGAAAAATTGTAATGGCCTGTAAATTTTGATTTAAGTTGACAAATAAGTTTTCAATTTCCTTCTCCTTATCGTTGCAGGGTATTACATAGTCAAGCAGACTTTTGTGCACTCATAAGTTGTGCATTTGCCTCGTGCTGTTCTTCTTGCAGGGTATTTCAGAGTCAGGCACGCTGGCGCACTTATTTATTATTGCCACTGTGCGTAAATGCAAAAATATGTTTTTAGTTTTGCACAAACTTTTCATTTTTTTTTTTGGTAATTTTATTTTTTTTTGTGTGGTTTTTTTTTTCTACTATATTTTTGCATTTGGGATATTTTTGGTTATACGGAATTTTTTGGCTGGCAGTATTACGATTACACTCACGATGCAACGCATGATCTTTAGCCGAATTCCGCATTTTGTGCAGCTGCTGACGTCATTTGTTTAGCTGGAGATGCCATCGCGATGATCCATCATCGTCACGAGGCTCACTTTCGACTGTTTGCCAGGCAAATTTAGATTTAGATATATGTAGCTACGACTATATCTGCGCCTCTGTGTGTATGCATCTCGAGGTGTCTAAAAATAGTCGCATTCGCCTATAGAACATTCTCTCATGGAATGTCTCGAGGTGCACCCCCAGACCGGAGACATACCCGACAACTTAGTCAAGCTATTTATTTACCTAGCTAAATACCTGTTAACATATTGCCCGCCCGTGTCTGTGCATGTTTTCTCTTCTTCGGGTCTATGTCTGTGTCTATAATCTGGTTTCCCTTTCAATTCATATTCTGTCACGATCCGACGTCTACAACTAGTCGTAGTCAGCGACAGCAACGACTGGAATTGAAACTGGCAAGTGTGTCGAGTGAGTCTAGCGATAGGCTTGATTTCAGCTTTGGAATCCATATCCTTGAGTGAAGCAGAACTAATATATATCAATTCCATTGTTCCGCATTGAATATACATTGCATTGGGTTATTACATCGCGTTAGTTTGCTTTCACACGTTCCAATTCCAGCATTCCAACTCCAATGCCATTGTTCCGCATGCAATATATTGTGCATTATGTTGTTTAATGGCTTTACTTTGCCCTAACATGTATAGCTTGACAAATTGTAGTGTTCCAATTCCAGCATTCCACATCGAATTCCACTGTTCCGTGTGAAATGTATTGACCGTTCTATTGTTAACTTGTTTCATGACTTGTTTGGCTTGACATAGTGCCGTTTTCCAATTCCAGCATTCCAAATTACACTGTTTCATATTCCACTGTTTCACATCGCATTGATACGTATGCAACATTTCTAGAGTCAACTAGACTAGAGTCAGCCACATTCTCCACTGTAAAAGCATGTTCATATTGATATGCTAGGTTTCCTTGCCCAACAGCTGTTCCACTTGCCGTGTGTCTTACTGTTCCACATGCCATACTGTTCCACATTCCATAGGTCTTTAACATTGTGGGCGATCGCATGGCACACATTAAATTGTTTACCATTTCGTTATTGCAATATTTACCTTCCACTTAGCGCCAAATCAGGCTTGGTTCGACTTCGACTTGGGGTTTGGGTTCGGGCTTGCCAATTCCAGATGCCGCTGTGCCGCATCAATTAGCGCGTTTTGTTTTGTTTTGTGCGCTGCCTTCATTAGAAGCCAGCAAAGCAAAGCAAACAAACAACACGCGATCATAAATATAATGGCACGTGCATTTGGCAAATGCCTTAAACAATGCATTGGGCTTCAACTTGTTTCCGTTCCGCCCGATTTGGGCCCCGTTGCCATGTGACCGTTGGCCATTGAACAGATCCCGAGACTGCCAAATAAATCAGCGCTGGACATGTGCGAGCGCATGATCCCAACGCCAATTAGTTATTCCAGTCCAAACAATGCCCGGCGCACCGCGAATGGACATAATTACGAGTCGACGGATGCGCCCACGTTTAATATATTTGTCGAGACCTGCCTCCTCTAGAGATAACCGAGCGACTCTTCGTGAGCTGAAACTTCGTTCGTGCCTGCTTCAACATATTTCCTATTTTATACTCCATTCTCTCTTATCTCTCAATATATTCACATATATGTATATATATAAATTTTCCTCTAGTTTACTTCTTCTTTTGATTAAGATCCAGACCTATCCCAAGTATTCTACATATGTGCGTATATTGATCTCTGCTCTCAATAGCACATCATTATTTATTTATTTGTTTTAAACATGTTCTTAGTTGTTAGACCAGCAGGCATTACCCGGCTTTGCTTGGCAATTTCTAATCCCTAATATCAAAAACTCATTCGTTAATTTTGCACGTAAATTTAAATTGAAAACCCAACAGTCTAAAATTGCACTCATGCCGATACATGACTTAACCATAACCATTTTCCACCGATTTTCCACCAGGACAGGTGGAATTCGAAAGTTTGCGTTGATCGGAAATCAATCAGAATGAAACGTTTTCTTTTTTTTGTATATTTATATATAATATATTATTTTCTTCTTCCTGCTTCTTTATCTCTAATTATATTTCATTAATGAATAATATATTATCTAGCAAATCTATGGATTGCAACTATTCTGACCCAGCATATTAACTGAGAGACTTTGATGTAGATTGCGATTTTGTGTTGGTTTGTTTTTGCGATTGCAGATTCGTTATATTTGTGAATTTCGTGTCGTTGCGCCCATCTCTAAATTAGAACACTCGCAGATTAGACGCAGAGCGCTGCGCCCCTCTCCCCAGCTGCCTGCCCCCCTTCCCACCCGCGCTTCGCCTCACCTCTTGAGAAAACGTACCATATGCGGGCCCCCGAAAAGCAATTTTATCAGCAATCGCTGCGGCGCGTGATCTTGCGAGAGCGCCAAATACTTAGAAATAAACAAGTGGCGACCGACGGTGACGACGACGGACGACGGAAGCCGGACGATGGACGATGGACGATGGACGATGTCGATGGTCACTTCAGCGGGAAAAGGCAAAGGCAATGGCAAAGGCAAAGGCAACGGCAACGGCAACGGCAACGTCAACGTCAACGAGAGCGGAACGGGCAAAAAGCGAGCCAACAATTCGGGCACTTTATGCGAGAGGCTGGCCAAGGGAGGGGATGGTGGGAGGGGAGGAGAGGGGAGGGGGGGGGCAGGGCTAGCTGATGAGACGATGAGTAAGCCAAGCGGCTGCGGCTGTCTGGCATTAGATAGTCACGCCTTGAGCAGCAGCAGCAGAGGCAGCAGCAGCAGCAGCGCATAATTAAGACAATAGTGGGCCATACACTGAGCCAAAAGAGGCCCCAACACAATGCGAGCATGTTTAAAAGGAAACTTTATCTGATTTTTTAGAATATCTACCATGAGCATTAATCAAGTCGTGCTGCATATGAACTGCCCTTCTATTCGATTCTCAGATCATCCGTATAACAAAAGTTCAATCAATTTCTTCGGAAGAGTGCATATCAGAGAGTTTAGAGAACGTTGGATATTTCACATTTCGCATTTCACACTTAAAAGATTTCCCATTTTCATGATCATTGGGTGTTTAGCCTTTGAAATTCCATTGTTTCACATTTCCAAGAGCAATAATGATCGAGTGTGTTACATTCCACTGTTTAACATTTTAATGTTCCATATTTCAGTGTTCCACATCGATATGAATAAAATTCCACTGTTTCACTGTTCTATTTTTCCAGTGATTGAGTATTTTACATGCTGACTTTATACTTTCACTTTGACTGGGTTTCAGTGTTCCACATTCCCATGTTCCATGCCAAATGTTAAATATATCTAGTTAATTTCTTCCCGTGTAGTTACAGCGAGTAGCGAGTAGTATCTATCGCTGGCACAGGGCACAGCACACACACACACACACACTTACACACACACACACACACACACACAGCATCGGTTGACTGATCATTGATCGCAATCACAATTTTGCAGACAGCACACAAAATTGTGTGGCAATTATTTATTTATTTGCTCAGTTATTATTATGCAGGCGTGCGGGGCAAAAAGACATATCGCGGGTACACAACGAAATATTCCTATAATAATTTTCCATCGAGACAGAGAGAGAGAGAGAGAGAGAAAGAGAGAGAGAGAGAGAGGGAGAGGGAGAGAGATATGTCCATTCGTTATGCGCGGCGTATGCGCAATATTTGCCTTTTGCCTCCCCCTCCACCCACTGCTTCATCAGCCTCTCCCCCTGTCACACGGGGCGTATGCGCAATATTTGCCCAGCGCTTTATGAGCAGAAGGCACCTGCTGTAACACACACTCGACTTTTATTTTTTACGATAACATTTGCTGCTTCTTCTCTCGCATTTCATTTTATTTTATTAGCTCCATTCCCTTGACTTTGTTAATTTGCTCAGCTGTTTGCGGCGCTTCTTCTTCTTCTTCTTCTGGCTCGTAAATTGTAGAACCTGCTAATTGATCGTTAGATAAATTTGCCCAACTATAAAAGAGCTGCGTTGCCTTCTCCAAATAGCAAGTAAATAGAACAACATTGTTGAAGCCTTAAACTCTGTCGCACTTATTCACATTTCTCACATTTCGGCTAAAGCGATTTTATTTTATGGCCAGCTGATCTTTATCAAAATCGTGACAACTTATCAAATGAGAGTTTCACTTAAGACTAAACAACAAAACAAATATTTAAATTTCGCTAGATTTCCATTTCAAACTCAAGTAAAAAGTATTTGGCACAACGTCGTTTTCACATAAATGTTTCCACAGTATTTACATAAACGTATCGAAAATATTCCCACAAAGATCTAAAAGTGAGGCCGATGAATCCGATGAAACACAAAATTGTTCCACAGCTGCGGGTGGAATATCCAAAAAATGTGAGAAAAGCTTTTCAAATTTAAGTTTCACAATGAAAGAAAATGTGGGTGGCATTCATTAAGTTCTTGTGTAGGGCTTTAAAATTAAGTCAGCGGAACATCCGAGAAAACTTAAAACTTCGTCTGAAAACATTTTTGAATCACATTTCCCGTCAAAAAGTGTGAAAGATGTCTCTTATAAATTCTCATAGAGCTTTCGAGATGAAATTGAGCCCGAAACTAATCGAAACTTATAACTATCGTATGATATACAAAAACGTTTCAGTCAGTCGGTCAATCAGTTGGTCAATCAGGATAAATGGTTCAAACAAATAGGTTTGTATATGGAGATATTTGTAATTACGTACTCACCTCTAAATTCACACGCATGATTATTATATCGTCATCTATCAGTAGGCGGGAGATAGACTTTTACATAAACAATTCCCTGAAAGTACAGAAAAAGGAGAAAATGTTTATTAGTTTAAAAACGCAGCTTGCTTGTTGCAACTTCATTCAGTTAGTGAGAATCGCATAGTAGAGCGATAGTTAAAAATAATTAGTTTTCAGCTCAGCTCAACATACACACATATTTATATACATGCATACATGTGTATATTCAAATACATTCAAACAAACTAGCAAATATACGATTGTAATAATTATTACATCTAATTAAACATAGTTAAATTTATAATACGCACCAGTTTTCATCCTCCGCAAAAACCGTAGCCAGCGTCTCCTCCACAGTTGAAGCCGTCTCCTCTATGGGTGAAGCTGCCGCCTCCTTCCATATTGAAGCCGCTTCCTTCTTTGTTTAAGCTACCGCCTCCTCCAATGTTGAGGCAGCCGTGCCCTGCACTTGAAGCGAAGCCAATAATGCTTACTTGAATTTATGAGAATCGAGTAGAAGGGAATTAGTTAAGCGTAGGTGTTTTAGAACTTACATATAAGCATTTTTATATGAACACACATACATAATACATAAATACATACATGCATGCATACATACATACACACATACATACATACATGCATATATATATACATACATGCATACATACATACATACATACACATAAATACACACATACATACACACATCATATGGTCATACATACATGCATCTCTACATATAAAACTGTTTCTCCCGACTGACTGACTGACTAGTGATTGACTGACTGATTGACTGAGTGACTGACGCACAGACTGATTGACGGATTGGCTGACTGATTGGTGATCAACGCACAGCCTATAACGTAAGAGCTAAGAAACAAAAATTTTCACAGCAGTTACCTAACGTGATATGGACTTGGTATAAACCTAATTTGTTTACCATCCGTTCGGTTTCATACTCATTTTCATAGACCTCTGAGGGAATTTATTTTATACATGCCGCAGATATATATATATATATATCCATCTATATCCGCTCGAATCTTAAGCCTGCTCTAAAGGTTTCTTATTTGAATACGCGTTATTTTTCCATCATAAAAAAGAAATCAGAAATTGTTATGCCACACAGATCTCTTTACAGATCACTCGGGCTTCCAGGCTTTGCATACAATACTACGCGAATTCTCGAGAATTCCAATTTGATGAGCAATATGTGTTTTAGACGCGTCGAATCTACTTACGGAATGCACCCGAAAAAAAAAGACTTATAATTAGTTTTGTGCAGTTGTCAATGGAAATGCGCACGTGCGAGGGACACAGTTTTGGCCGGTTTCCTTTTGGCCACGTCTCGAACGGATCGTGTCTCACGTTCCGATTTGTCAATGTTCGAACTGCGGGGTGGCTACCCTCCTCCTCCGCCTTCTTCTCCGCCTCCGTCTCTGCTCAACAATCGCAATGCTTGCAATTTTCCATAGATATTTCCGACTCACTTTTGTTGTGCCTGTGTGTTGTGTTTGGCACGTTCGACTCTTGCGTGGGTGTAGGTCAGTGTGTGTGTGTGTGTGTGTGTGTGTGTGTGTGTTTCTGTATATGTGTGTGTTCGCATAGGCCTAAGGCGCATGTCGCCGTGCCGGACAAGGGTGGTGAAGCAGTCGCTGATGAGTCGAAGGTTGATGAAAATAATTGATGAATGCCGCAAATTTATTTCTTTGATGAATTTTTCCATTTTCCATTTATTTTTGGTTTTTTTTTTTCGATTTAGATTTGTTGTCTAGTAAAAATTCATTGAACGGGCAGGCAGTAGAAAGTGGCCGGCAAACGGAAATGAACAGTCACGTATTTCAGAGGCAGGGTCCAAAGCGCAATGCGCCCAATTCATTTGTTCACTTGATTTTCTCACACCTACAACCAACTGTTGACTGTGTGTGTGTGTGTGTGTGTGTGTGTGTGTGTGCGTATGTGTGTAGAATTTCTCAGGCTCTTGGCGATGATCGCTGACACGCAGCAGCAACTGTTGCTGCTCTGGCAACAGCAACAACTTGTTTCTCAATTTGCTATTGTTGCTCCTCTTCCTCTTCCTCTTCATCTTGTTGTTGTTCCTCTTCTTCTTCTTCTTCTTCAGTTGTTGTTGTTGCCTTTCGCATTGCGCACTTTTGCTTTTTCCTGGCCAAGCATCAGCAGCAGCAGCAGCATCAACTCCCACCACAAGCCTGGGACTGGCCGAGTCTGAGGCTCGGCTTCACTACAAGATTATTGACATGCCAACATGTTGTTGCTCTCTGGGGCCCACGGACTTTAGCTGCGGCTGCTGCGACTGCGACCGCGGCTCGCGGCCTCCTCCTTGGCAGTTGCATGTGAGAACTAAGCTATGAAAATTGCACAGGCATTGCGCCAACGGCAGAGCTTGCACGGCTAAAAGATGCCACAGAAAGAAGCAAATCTTCTTGCATGAAAATCAATCTGAAGTCAGGGTATAAGCCAAGTCGGCTATTGGCATGCAGATCATCTAAACGGAAGAGTGCATATAATAGAGTATAAAGAAAAGTGGAATTTTCCATGCTAGTTAAATATTACGGCAAATCCCAATTGTTCCCTATTACGTCTATAATATGCTTCATTTTACATTGCAGTGTTCCACATTCCACTGTTCCACTTGCCACTGTTTCATATTCCATTGTTCTAAGCACACTTCAAATACTCCACTGTTGCAAATTCCCAGGCACAATAATTATTAAGTGTTTCACATGCCACGGTTCCACATTTTCAGTGTCTTATTGCGCCATATTCCACTGTTTCATATTCCACTGTTTCACAATAGCAAATTTTGCTACTCCACATATAAATAAAATTGCACTAAGCACATTTCGAGTACTTCACGGCAACACATTCCGATAAATAATAATGATCAAGTGTTTCATATTGCACTGTTTCACATTCCAATGTTTCTCAGTTGCACATTTTCGCAGTTCCACATGTAAATAAAACTGCACTGTTTCACAATTTGATTGTTTTGCGGTTTCTCATTTTTAGTTACTTTTCCTTTTACATACTCACTGCTGCAGTGTTCCACATTCCAGCGTTCCGCACTTGTATGCTGAGCATTTCCACTTGCTCTTTTTTCACTAGGTTTATCTGTTCCATAGTTAGCTTCAGCTCTGCTGCATGCTTATCTACATGTCACATATGTTCGATACATTCGTATATACCCCTGGTACGGGCATCATTTACAGGGCATCGCAAACAGGAACGAAGCCGCTTGACGAGCTGCTGCCTTGGCATGGGCATCAGCATTGAACAATCAGCTTGTTGCATCTCTTGTACAACTTCCCTCCTCTCCCCGACCCACCCCATAACCGCATGCCCCACCACCCGCACCCCTGATTGCCAATCCCCCCTCCCCTTGCTCGTTAGCAGCGGGCCTGCTCCGTTGTTGTTGGCTATTAGAAAGGCATGTGAAATGTTCCCTAATTGTTGGAATTTTAATACTGACTGCCTCTAACCGACCCCCCCCTCACCGCTCCTTGCGCTGCCTGTCCGGGCTGTGCAGCTGCCCGGACAACTGGGCGGGACGGGGCCAACTGGGGGCCTGGCGCTGTGAGAGATACGAGCTTTGTGCTTGTCACTGCTGACAGTTGCTGGGGCCTGCTCGGAGCCCGACGAGCTGCCTGGGCGTTGGTCAGTCCCTGGTTGGGCTCCACTTCGGGGCGCTGTCCAAATGTTAAGCTAACCTCCAGAGCCCTCCCTTCCTCCCTGCCATTGCTGCTGCTCCTGGGAGTTGGAAGTTCTTTAGCAGTTGGTTAAGTACTCTATTAGTGCAATTGGCGTCGGAGTCGCGGATGAAGTGCATCCAGTTGTTGCTTCCCAGTTACAATTTCACTTCATCTAATTGACAATTTAGCGTGCGTGCTGAAAAGGGTTCACAAGGCTGGGGGTAGGGGCGGGTTCGGGGTTTGGGTAACTTGAATGGGCATTAAAGAGATTCGCGTTGGGTGTCAGCAAGTCTGTGGCCAAGTGAAAGGACTTTAGTTGAGGCAAAGTCAACGGAAAATAGCTGAAAGTGGGCAGAACCTCAGACGCGACTAATAGATACCCTGTAGTGACAACTTGTTGCGGCTGATATATACTATAAGTACGCAGAAATGTACAAAAGTAACTGAGAATAGACTGAGACCAGCAAAGTTTTAGTCCGGACTAGAAGATACCCTGTAAAAACAGAAAAGCAATCCGTGCTGGCAATTTATTAGCCATTTATAGCCAGAAGGCAGCCTAGATATAAATACAGCGAAATCAGAGTGTATTTTTCGTATATAAAAGCAGTGGCATGTTTCACAAATACCCTGTAGAAAATAATGTTGGAAATTAATCGATAAGTTTAATACAAATATGCATAACAAAAGTTCGAGTCAATGTGCAAGCATCTTTAGACACCAACAAGCACTCGACTGAAAAATACCCTGTAGCAAATCTGATATGTCACACATATGCAACAGTTGGCGCTCATTAAACAAATATTCAGATAAATGATTGACAAAATCCTATATATACCCTGTAAAAATTATGCTATAGTGCCCTGTAACATATCCTATGGGCAAACGCATGTGAAATACACTCCAGTCACATAAATATATAAGCTAATGAGCACAAACTGAAGCAGTGCTAGCACCATTAGATACCCTGTACCGCTTATCGCATAGCAGATACCCTGTAATATACCGTAAAGTAGTATGCAAGTTAAGTGTAGCTGCACAAGCCGTAAATAACGTTAAAATCTGCGAAAGCTGTGGGATATGCACAACTAGCAGCTACCCTGTACCAATTATAAAGTCTATCCAATGAATAGATGTATGTAAAAGCCTACTCTGTTTTCCTCATGCACAACTGTTGACATGTTATAGCCCATTGCAAGCAGTTGATTAAATACAGGGTATAGAAAATAGCTTTCAACTTGCAATTGACTTGCAGCTGGACTCCAGTTTGTCTGCAACAGAGAGTCAAGGCAACTGCCCTCTCCCCCTCTCACTCTCTCGCTCTTTCTCTCTCTCTCTGCCTCTCTCGCGCTCTGCATTCGCTTCGTGATCGTGTAACAATGCGAGTGATTAGTACGCGCCGGCGTTCAAAAATTCGCAGCGCGGAACTTTTGTTGTTGTTGTTCTTTTTGCGAGTGTCTGTTGCGATTGTCTGTTGCAGTCGCCGTCGCCGTCGCCGTCGCCGTCGCTGGCAGTTGCATTGCAGCATATGCGTCTTGCACCGGGGGCAGCATTGAAATGATTTAGTGTGATTTATCTGTAAATTCCTTCTTTCAATCTCTTCTCACGCCACAGAAAACACAAAACAAAACAAAAAAAATCAACCGAAACGACTCAGAGGCAGAGGCTGAAGCAGAGGCTGAGGCGGGGTCTGCAGCGTGGTCAGACGGGGAGGGGGGGCAGAGGCTGCGCAGGAGGAGCTGCGCAGAAGAGATGGCAATGCTGAAGGGCCTCAGTTTGGTTAAACGGTGTCCGCCCAGTGCCAAAGCGACACACCCCCTAGAGCACAGTGCCTGGGCCCGACCCGTGCCCCTTTTCTGCCCGCCATCCAGACTTACATATATCTGACGCTTTGGCGAAGGTGTTATAAAAACGATAATAAAAAATTGTAAGCTACGCGCCATAAATTGGCATTTAATAGTTGAAATTTACACTGAATTGACAGGCAACAACAACAGCAACGTGCAACAACAACAACGTGCCACAAATGTGGCATGAAAAATGGCTGCAGCACAGGTAGGTCTCTCTGTTCCGCACACCTATTGCTGCCCTTGCCCCCCTCTCGCCACTCTCGCCACTCTCGCCACTCTCGCCACTCTAGCTGCCCTGCCTCACGCAGCGCCCATTGCCGCACATGCCCCTCTCCCAGCATGCCAGCAGCATCGTGCAATTTGATGGCGACTAAAAACGCGCGCGCCGCCGGCATTTGGCGCGATTTATGATGCATCATTACGAGCATTTTTATTATGGTTATATTTTGATACGCACGCCAAGCGAATCATCCCAAGCAATCCCAAAGCTAAATACCCAAAGCCAAGATTCAACACACACACACACACACACACACACACACGCACACAGATTTAGCTGGCGGCTTGAACTGCATTGCGTTCGCCTCGACCACAGACTTCTTTGCGATCTTATCACTTGTCGCTGCTGTCTGTCGCTTCTCTCTGCTGCTGCTGCTGCTGCTGCTGCTTCCTCTTGTTGCTTTTCAGTGTCAGCTTAAAGCAACAACAACAACAACAGAAGCAGCAACAATATATATGTATATATATAATACTATATAGTTGAAAAACAACCTTCTTCCTTTTTGCGTTACTTTTCATTTGTATTTTTATTTTCCTTTGTGCTACCCCGTCGCCGTTAATGATCATAATCAGAACGTCATTATGCCTGATAATGGCAACAACTTAATCTGAAACACGTACATTTACAACGTTGCGCTTCTCACTCATATTTCACTTCCCTCACGCTGGCCTCCAAATGCCACCAAAGTTGTGCGAAAACAAAAAACAAAAAACAAAACCGATTAAAAAAGTCATCCAAAAAGTATCGAAAACTTTGGCATTGCGTTTTCAGAAACGCAGTGCTCGTTTTTTAATATTTTGTACAATGTTTTAAATTAAATTTTTGTTCAAATCTTTTCAGACTAAAAGTCTTATTTGAACACAATTCTTAAGATTTGAGCATTTCATCAAATTGTTGTTGCTCGAATCTAAATTTGTTTAAACGGAGACTAATTGGATTTGATTTCGCCTTGAGAAATATTTGCAGATTTCTGTTTTATATTTTATTTATATGAAAAGTAAATTCAGTATATTTAATATTTGGCAATGGCGTTTGATAGGTTTTCATGCAAAATATATCACCAAAAATATAATTGCTCAATTTTGAAAGTTTTTACTTATAAAATCGTAACGCCTAGAAGGAGACCCAATAATATATATATATATTCTAGATCCGAGTTGATATGTCCGCCTGTAAGTCTGTCCCATCTCTCCCCTTGTCCGTCTGTATCTTTCTATGCGTATAAGTCTCAGTAAGGCTCACGTCTTGAAACTTGGCAAAGATCTGTCTGTCTTTTGTAAGTTGTACGTATATCGAAAGCGGCCACTATATCATATATATAGGAACGATCGGTCATAAAGTAGGTTATATATTATATCGGTCAAAAAGTAGGTACATATGCCAAGTCTTATCAAGATCAGAAGGCAGAATCGCTCGAAAACAAGAACTCATTTTTCTATGGCAAAGCAATTTTCATCAAGCTCCGCATTTACGAGCTTCACTTCTATCCACAAGGTTATTAAATGCTTACATTCTCATCTTAATTTGAAAATTAATTTTTTTTGAACATTAATAACGAAACTTCTGGGAAAATATCGCCTATAACTAACTTTTTCCAGACTTTTACTTTCCTTTATGGATCTCAAGTTGTCCACAGAAACGAAGCTGACTAATTTGTGGACTACTCTACTAACTAGTTTTTAATGGAAAGGTTTTCGAAAGGAATTTCAATATCCAAATGAGTTTCCATTTGAGCAAATGCATTTTGATCTCAGCAGAAGCGGCATGCGTTCGCTTTATCTGGGCTCGTTTGTTTGTTTTTGTTAGTGTTTTTTTTTTTTTTTTTTTAGTTACTTGAGTTTAGTTTTTCTGTTTACTTGAGTTTAGAAATGTTCGCGGTGCAAAAACCTCAAGTGGCAATAAAAACATCTTAAACGGCTAACAACAAATTATCTGTCGAGGCCGTCGCCTCGTTTGGCCATGAACCAATTTCAGGCACTTTTCAAATAACACAAAACAATGGCCAACTACAAAGTTTTTTTGGCCAGCCAGAGAGGTGTGCGTGTGTGTGCGGGCCACAACAAGTTCAAATGGTTTGAACGCAGGCAACGCGTTTTAAAACGCGCGCAAAACGCGCGCCCTTTGGCAACGCTCCTTAAAACGCATTCAGCGCCAGCCGCTAGATGGCGCCACCTGTTGCGGCTGGCGCAAACATTAGCGGTTTTATGGCTAAAACTACAATGGGCGACGACAACAACATCGACCGTTAATGTTAGCTAATGACTTGGATAATGATTTCTGATCTCGTTCATTTCATTCAATGCCCCTGCCCCTTACCCACTATTCCCCCCTCCCGCTGACAGGCTTTTCACAAAAAAAAATTTCCTTTTTATGTAGCTGTTGTTGTGTTTGTTGTTTCGGCCATTGCGGATTCGTGCGTCAATAATTAGATCATCTCTGGGTTGGCTTTTGTAGACGATTAACAAAATCAAAAAGCCACAGACCGACACACACACACACACACACACACACACACACGCACACTCACACTATAAATTGGTTTTCTCTATTTTCCCAGCAGTTTTCATATTGTTCTACAAGTAATGTCGAGCGCTTTGCAAATGCGCCCGCAAACAAAACACACATAAGCAAAAAAAAAAAAAAAACAAACAATTAGTTGGCAGACAGTGATTGACTAGAGGATGCCCTGTAATCATCCGAACATCCAACAATATTTCCTTGCCAAACTTTTGTGAGTTTAAAGTTTTCAGACTTAAATAAATACATATTACATATATCAAGTGACAGACAACGGGTAAAATAATCGAGTATTTGAAATAAACTTTAGCTGGCGAATATATCTGAGTAGTTTCTTTCATATAGCCAGACCGTCAGAGGCATGGTTAGAATAGAGCTAAGCACAAATGTTAATATCATATAATATATATATCATGTGAAACATTTAAATATTAAAGTTCTTTCGCTCAATATAGCACACATATCTTAAAGATCAAGTCTTGCTCCTGTCAAACTAAAGTTAGCTTTTCCACATTGCGCCACGCCGCGAGAAAAAATCGGCTGATTTAAATAAACTTAAGCAGATTTTGACAGTCGAGCATCAATGTCTGTCTATAGCAAATTTTGTGACTCTAGCTCGTTTGGCAGCCGAGTTCAGATAGTTGGTCGGCGGCTGAGGCTTGATAGGGTCGGGAGCTCCACAAGCTAAAATATTAAAAACTATAACCAGAAGAAAAACTGTTCAGTCGAAATGTGTTGCAAGTTCTTGCTCTAGTCTAGACAAAGCGCCTTGTTATACTTTTACAGGGTATGCAAAAAAGTGAAAAGTGTAGAAAAAAAAAATGAAAACGCGCAAATTAAATGAAATTTTCGACTATTAGTTAGCTCTTTAGACTTTAATGAATCATGCGCGACTAGATAAGCACACGGTGGGTTGGGGAGAGGGGGCTGAGTGTAGTATGTCTGGGCGTGGCACTAGACAGGGGCGTAAAACGTGGGCGTCAAATGAACTAACCAAGTGGCAAACACAACCAGACAAAATATTTGCTTTATGGCCACACAAATGGCATTGACTTGGTCAAGAGAGAGAGAGAGAGAGAGAGGAAGAGAGAGAGAGAGAGAGAGGGAGGGATGGGCATGCCAAGAGGTAGATAATTTATTAATGCACAGTCGTAAAGCAGGGATAAAAAACAGATCCACACACACACACACACACACACACACATCAAGTTATAAAGATTGAACAAAAATGATAAACCGAATCGCGAATCGCGAATCGCAAATCGCAAATCGCGCGGCGCATTAATTGGATATGGTTCAGGGTTCGGACTCCGCCGAAAAATGTGTGTATAAAAAATGTATATAAAAACAACAAAAAAAAAAAAAATAAAATAAAAATCAAATAATGATTGTTGTTCGTCTTGTTACTGCAAAGGCAAAGCATTAAAAACAAATTCATTTTCAACAATAAACAAATGCGAATGCGCCAAGCGCCAAGCGCCATGCCGCCCCACAAAACCCCAACCCCACACCCCCCCTTGCGCCGAATGGCTAAACCATAAACAGCCAACACCCCCACATCCCCCACTGCACCTAGCTTTTTTTTTTGTTTCCTTCCTTTTTTTTGTTTTTGGTTTATGCCCGTCTGGCGCCGATCTGTTTTTTGTGTGTGTTTTGCAGCGCCCATACTCGAATAATAGCTGGATATATGTGCCCCCCTCTCTCTCTCTCACCCTCTTGATATATATATGGACGTCTATATAGTCGACACAAAATGTCGCTCAAAAGTGGCTACAAAATTTTGACGACCCTCGACGGCGCCGGCGCCAGCAGCTTAAAAGCCAGCGACAAGTGCGGCCAAAAAATTGGCTGCAAGGCGGCAGCGGGCGGGGACGGGCAGGGTTGGTGGGGGTGGGGGGGTATGTGGCATGATTTCAAGTGCTCGTCAATATGTGCCAGGCATTAAGTCAAAGCTTCCATACACAATAATATATATACGTTATTGAAATGGTTTTGGAATGAAATTTGCGCATGAATATATTGAGAAAAAGGCTTATGTCAGGGCAAAGAGGCGGTAGAGAGGGGGTGGGGGGGTGTGCAATTGCGTACTACTGCACTTAAATTATGTAATGTGCACAGGCAGAACTTGAACTAAACGAGACCTAAACACAAATCAAAATATTGTTAAGAGCCAAAGGAAATGCTCAAGAGATTCGGCTTTAGAAAATGAAGCTCGAAATAAGTTGATGCACTTATAAAAGAAAATATCAAGAATAAGTATACAAAATGCGAATTACAACAATTTTGAGGTCAAATCATATAACTAAATACAGATTGATAATCACGAAACTAGCTTTGAGGCAACGCACTGGTTCAAACCCTCAATTGAGTACTTGGCATCTTAATTTGTATGTGTATTGAAAGCAGCTTGCTTTGGCTGATGTGGGCCAAGTTGCGGGTTCGAGTCCTATGAAAAATATGTGTTGTTTTTTTTATAAATAAAAAAAAGAGAAATTATTATGCCTTTCTGTGCAATCAATCAAACTATGCATAATTAATATTAATATAAACATTTGTTCTTCCACTTTGATTGAGCAGCAAACTCATGGAAAGCTTCTGCTGGCCTTGCTTTGGCTTGGCAACGTTGAGGACATTGTGGCTGGCAGGTAAAAGGCTGGCACGGAAACAACGAGGCAACGGAAACACGTAAATTCCCATAATGTGAGCGGATCATAAACACCAACACAACACAAGACAACACAGCCAAGCAGAAAGTGCGAAAAACAGATGCGTTGTGCGGTGCGGTGCGGTACGGTGCGGTGCGATGGCTCATAAAAGGGGCACAAGAGATAAGCGAGATTGGGCCGTGGGAAAAGCCCAAAAACCGTACCGACGACAGCAACCTGTAGGGAACGGATCCTGTTCGCTGGATGGATAATGGCGGCGTCATAAAACGCAGTCGTCCTTTGTTTATGCTGCTTATTTAAATTGGCTTCTTGGCGGGCGTTGCGCGGCCAAAACCAAAACCGAGACGCAGATTGAGAGAGAGAGAAAGAGAGAGAGAGGGAGACGGCAACCTAACCGATCTTAACTTTAACCTGACCTGAGATCTGAGGGTCTGCCTGTGGGCTACCTGTGCCGGGGAATTCCCGTAACCTTTAACCCATATGGCTGGGCCGCTGCCGTGAGAGTACGGGCAACAGGGGCAGACAATCTGTCGCATTTCTGGATCATCATGGCCCAGCCAAATAGCGCGTTATTGTTAGCAATTGGTTTTCAAGAAAACACACACACACACACACACAACGGGGTTTTCCCACAATGCACTCGGTGTGTGTGTGTGTGTGTATGTGTGTGTGTGCACGGGCCCAGCCAAAACGTGCGTCATCTGTTGCTCCTGGACGCGACGCGCACTTGGAACGAACGAACCTGGGCAGGATTACAGATTGCGACAATGCGTTCACTGGAAACAGCCGTCTGCGTGAGCTGTTTTGTGGGTTTTGGTTTTGGTTTCGGTTTCGGATTTGGATTCGGTTTCCGTTTCGCCATTGATTGATTTATGCGCCGCTATCTCTGAGCGGCCGCTGATTTCTGCTGTCAGCTTTAGTTGTACCCTGTTGATCGGCACGTCTGCCCAATGGGGTAGCCTCTGATTTCTGTCATATAACTCACAAGCAAAGCTATTGTGAAATAACTCGAGGAAAAGTAAAGTAAGGGTTCGGAAATTTTGAACACTCAAACATTTAGCATCTCTTTCTTATATATCCCAATTTTTGTTGGCATCGTCATAAAAACACAAAAGTTATCTTCACATAACTCGAGCAATAGACGAGCAAGACTTCTGAAAATTGACATACTCGAGCAGAAGTAACGCAACTTATGTTACTTAGAAACAATCGAATTTATCGCAAGACACAAAAGCTATTGTGAAATAGCTCGGGAAAAGAATATGCTAGAGTTTTCAATTTTGGTATACCCCAACTTAAGCATCTCTTCATTAAGTATCCCAACTTTCGAAAACATCGCCGTTTAAAAACAAGAGTTATTTTGAAATAACTCAGGAAATAAATAAGCTAGAGCTTGGAAACTCGGCGCACATTTAGTTAAGTATATTTCGTATCAACGTACCAAATTTCATTAAGATCGCTCGAAAAATACCTCATTTATAACATTCAAACAAAAAAAAAACAGTATAAATAAATTCAAATATCTATTCTTGTAAAGGGTAACTTCAAGTCGATGAACTTTGCCATAAATACAATATAAAAGGTTTACTTGATCTGACAATAGAATTTCCGGATGAGTTAAGACTCGATCTAACTTTCATCTATTTAATATACTCAGACTTTGTAGAACTAAACATCTTATTGAAGCACAGCCTAGCATATGATACAGGGTATTTTCCGCTGCGAGCTTTTTCAGCCCATTTCAAGCACTGCAATTGCATTATATGTATGCACATTGCCATAGGCTCTCGTTGCAGTTGTTGATGTTGTTGCTGTTGCTTTGAATTTTGATTTATTTGTGATTCGTTTGTCAATCAGTCGCTGATGATGATTAATTGCGCCGGTGAATGTCAATTGTCGCCATTGCCGACACGACTGGGCGCGTGCTGGGGTCAGCTGGAGAGGCCAGCCTCTGGCCACACCCACAAATTATTTAGCTAAATCACGTAGAGCCCACATAATGCGTCGCCATGCCTGGCCCCTGGCTGTGCTCCAGCCCACAACAAAGCTGCATACCCCCATTCCCGCTGGCATTCGCCCAATGCAAATAAAATGGGCATAATGTTTGACTGCAGCCAAAAAGTTAGTTTTGTTCGGAGCTTTTGTTAAAGAGAGAATAGCTTCGGCTTAAGGCTTTTCTTTACATATATGCCCATAGCTAGCTCTTCGAACTCGGGAACTATAGCAGCTAGCCTCGGCAGATTTGTTTTAGTTCTTCTTAAGCATATCAACTGTGATATTTGATCTGTTTCCGAATGAAGAGTGGACGCGAGGTTGGCTTACGAACAGCAAACACTCGCACGGAGAGAGGCAGAGAAGGTTGTCTTTTCTTATGTGAATCTCACGATCAATGGCCAGAGTTGTGCTCGGCTGTCGGGCAATTGTCAGGCGCTATAAATTCATTTGGCTAATTGAACGGATGCATTGGACCCCGGCAAATGTTCAATTTATGGGCGTGTGTTCTTCTTCTTCTTCTTCTACTACGCTCTGGCTCTCAGGCGGCAAATGTGATTGATAAACGATCGAAATGTATCGATAAATTGCATTTAACGCGCACACTTGGCGCATATTTATCGCTTCACACATTTGCCAAATGGGCGATATTCAAATGCCATTTGGCCAACTCAGTCAATTGGGGGCGTGGGCGTTAAGAGGGAGGGGGAGACGGTGCGGAGCGGGGCAGGTGGCAAATGTATTGCATAATTGTCAACTGACAGATAATTTCTCAAGCTGGCGCAGATCAGCTAGCGGCTCTTCAGTTATTTGTCAGCGTCAATGACGCCAGCGACGATGCGATGGCAACCAGTTCCCCCACTCTCCCTCCATCTCAATGACCCCCCCCCCCCTCCCCCCACCACTTCCCCACTCTTTGTGCGAGACACACCCACCCATCCATCCATCCGAGGCAATTACGTGTGAGTCTAAATTTCCACTTTGGTGTCTCGCATACTATTTGCATACCCTGTGGCTGTCAAGCACAGGGTGTTTCGACACAAAAGCTCAGAAGTTCGAAAGAAATGTTTGAGTTAAAGACGGAGGCTCTGAGTTGGCGACTGCCACGGAGATCCTCTCGAGATCTGCGATCGAATAGCCTTTTGATTACGCCCATCTCTGAAGCTTGAAGCTCTATCTGAATGCCACAGGACGATCTTCCTTCAAGCTGATCGACTTGAGCCGAGTACAGCCTTATATGTCTGGGCTTATCCTGTGATATAGGCTATAGATATATATATATATATATATGTGTATCTTTAGGATACAGATGTATGCAAATGTTTTGCTAGTGAAAGCTAAAAACTTTCTAAGCTTAAGTCGAATAGAACTTTGATTGTTTTTGGGCTGCTTTTTAATGCATCAAGTGCTTAAGCCTTTTGGAATGTGTCGAGCTTGCCCTGCACAACAACAACTCCTATCCCCGCTCGCCTGCATACAGGGTATTTTTTATTCAACATATTCCATATTCGCTTCTTCAAATATTTTTTGTTTCATGTTATGGCAAGTGGAAATAGTTATTACAGGGTATCAGCATGTCTACTTTGTTCTATATTATACAGAATTTTGTTTCCCTTCAGACAGATATTATATTAGGTATTTAGGTAGATATTATTCTCCACTTAATTGTCTTGTTAGGGTATTTTCCTACTCTGATTGGTTATGCTCCAGCTTTGACACACCTAGGGTATCTGCTAGTCTAACATATTTGCTCATGTAAATGGTTTGTTTGCTTTTAAGTTTGGTTTTGTTGCATTTCAATTAATCAAAAAATTCGCGCTTCCGTTTCAATTTTCCGCTCAGCTTTCAAATGGCCGCTGCGCGAGGGGGCGGGGCTGAGTTGTGATGAGAAGGAGAAGGCGAAGGAGGGAAGTGGGGAGGTGAGGGGGGGGGGGGGGGGGGTGGGTACATAAATTGTTACGCCTTTTGAATTGCAGTAAATGCATTTGTATTCAATAAATTATTAATTGAGCGAACGAGCGCTGCCAGATGCTGTCCCAGTCTCTCGCTCGCTCCCGTCGGCCCAGTCTGGCAACCCTGGCTGCCACTTGCCACTTGCCACTTGGCAATTCATTTTGCATTGCGCCGCCGCATTTCGCTTCGCTTTTTGCCAGTGATTAAGATTTATTGTTTTCATTAAAGTGCACACATTTGCACCTCCATTCGAAAGTGGACGAGCGCCTCCTGCCTCACAGCCACCCCCCCTACCGACACACCCTCTCTCACACTACGTCTGCGTCCCTGCCGCCGTTTGATTGGCTGTTCATTTTATTTATTTGACATTTATTTAGGAACGGTTCGACTCCTCGACTTTGCAAGTGATCGATGGCTCGCTGGCATCGATAGATCGTTTCGACCATCGATCGATCGATCGTTCGATTTGACTACCCCCTTCCCTCCTCTCTACCCCCCCCCCCCCTCACTTGACACCCCTCCCCTACCATCTGCTGTGCTGAGCTGTGCAAATATTTGCCTGGCCTATGCATAAATTACGCCCAAAGCAATTGACCAACTTGTGCCTTGCCTCGGGCCGTGGCTCATGTCTTATAATTGACACTGGGCACAACAATGCAACAATTGCAAACCCTTCCCCTTCTCTACCCTAATATCAAGGGGAAGGGTGTGGGGCATGCCACAGATCGCAGCACGCCCGCACGTACGCTGCCAATCAACACTGGAAAAGCGGAAAAACTTTTTCTTTTTGCATGCGTAGCTACGCGCTGTCGGGCGACGCGTAAGAGGGTGGTGGAAGGGGGGGGGGGGGACGGGCGGTGCAGGCAATCGACGGCAGCAAGGCCATCGACATCCAACAGCAATAACGATCGCCGCCAATTGCTTAGACCGAACGCATTTATCGAGAATTTATTATTGACGATTTGTGTCAATAAACAGTTTTTGGGGTCAACGAGCAGCCTTTAGGCCTTTGGGACCGATGAAGAGGGGGAAGGGAGGACAACAGGAGCGGATGATATTGTCTAAGTCTTAGTCTCTTCCCATAACTAAACAGCTTGCCAAATGCTGATGCAGTTTATTTAATTGAGCCAAAAGGAATGCGCAC
Source organism: Drosophila virilis (assembly GCF_030788295.1). Taxonomy (NCBI): domain Eukaryota; kingdom Metazoa; phylum Arthropoda; class Insecta; order Diptera; family Drosophilidae; genus Drosophila; species Drosophila virilis. The sequence goes on from NC_091543.1 coordinate 1,319,980, forward strand.
ACAAAGGAGAAAATCAAAGAAATGCTTTTACTTTGGTGTCATTGCCCGGCCAAAGTATTTGTCTTCTTCTTCTTCGATTTTCACCCAAATACAGAAATTGGGCAAGTGTTGAATGCAGCCGTTCCACCTTGAACTCGCCAGACTTCAATGAACTTTAGCACAGTTCTTTGAAAATAATTCTGCGTATACAATCAATTCCCAACAAATTACCACACATGTGGGAGGCATTCTTTTGAGTACTGTCTAAGTGTTTACTTTTATCACATAAAGTAGCTTTAGTACAAAATTCAGGTGCTGAGGTCTTACAGTTTGTGTTGATCATCAATCAGTCAATTAGTGAGGTGAGGCAGTCTGTCGAATTGGTCGATCAGTCAATCAGTTAGTTAGACAGCCAGCTGGTCAGTCAGTCAATCAGTCAGACAGTCAGTGAATCAGTTAGTCCGTCTCTCAGTCAGTCAGTCTGTCAATCAATCACTCAGTCAGTTAGTCCATCAGTCAGTCCAACTATCAGTCCATCAGTCAGTCAGTCAATCATTCAGTCAGTCAGTCAGTCAATCATTCAATCAGTCAGCCAGTCTGTCAGTCAGTCAGTCAATCAGTCAGTTAGTTAGACAGTCAGTTAATAAGTCAATCAATTAGCCAATCAGGCAGTCAATCAGTCAGCCTTTTGTCTTTTGTCAGTTAGTCAGTCGGTTAATCAATAAGTCAATCAGTCAATCAGGCGGTCAGTCTATTAGGCACGCAGACAGTCTATCAGTCAGACAGTCCATCAGTCAGTCAGTCAGTCAATCATTCAATCAGTCAGCCAGTCTGTCAGTCAGGCAATCAGTCAGTTAGTTAGGCAGTCAGTTAATAAGTCAATCAATTAGCCAATCAGGCAGTCAATCAGTCAGTTAGTCGTTAAGTTAATCAATCAATTAATCACGACAATCAGTTTGCATACATATATTATATAGACATGGTATAAATACCAGGGTTAGTTACTTGCCTTATGTTAATTTAACTTGTAGATACTTTTAGGTACGTGGACTCTATATAGAAGGCTGAGCTGCAAATATAATAAGGAAGAGGGGTGTTTTTAGAATGACTCCACAACTGCGTATAAAAGATAAGTTGTTGTAGTAAGACATAGATAGATGTAGACTAAACACAGTACAAACATTCTGATTAGAAGTGGCTCGGGTCTAATAACTATGAGTACTTCCACCGAATTAAAGAAATGAATCAAGGCAATAAAAAATACTCGAGACTAAAGTGTTAAAGTTCCAGTGAAACCTTTAAGGAAGTAAATGTACGAAACGAAAAATATGTACTCTAATCTTGCACCCAAGGCAACAGAGAAGTTAAGTTTGCCTTTGCAATAACTCATGGATATATTGATATTTTTTATTGATAACTCATTACCGAGTTATATTGTCTATTTTTAGAGATTGATCGATTGAAAGATTGATGGGTCAATAGATAGAAAGATATATATGAGCAAACATATTGAGAAATATATCTACAGACAGACTGGTAAATACATCGATATATAGACGCAGCGCCTATTGTATCGATATGTAGATATATCGATTGGTTCAAGATTGACATCTAGATCCATATATTTATCTACAGACATGTATATAAATCAATCAACGTAAATTGAAACGTAGATTAAAACGTCGATCGGTATGCAGATCGACAGGTATATCAATAGGACGATCGATAGGCCTATCGATAGGCAGCTCGATGGCAAATGGTTCAAGAATAATATCTACGGACAATTTAATAGGGCTAAAATGCTAGCGGATGGGTTAGCAAGGAGAATGAAATGATTTATATTTAGATAAATCAATTAACTTAGATTAAAACGTATATCGATAGGTGTATCGATAGGCAGATCGACCGGTATATCGATAGGGAGATCGAGTTAGATTCTTATTCATAAAAACTGATCAATGTATCACGATGGAAACATAACCATTGGCACTGCTTGGCTGCCGCTTGAGCTTGAACCCATGAAGATAAGTCTTTTATGTATTTATCCCAGGCACTCGTCGTGCTACGTCTGCTTCATTACAAATTATTGAGAGGGGGGGATGTTTTCATGGGCTGCATTCAATGGCGGCGCCTGGCGAAATGCGAATTTGATTGGACGACATTGCAACAAAGTCATTTCAATTTTACAAATTTTCAATTTCAATTTCAATTTGAATTCAAATGGCAGACAAGAGCAGACGAATGCCCGTACAACACAAATGACATTATCGGAGTAGCTTCATCTCTTCCTCTTAATGCAGCAGCAGCAGCAAGAACAGCAACAACTTGTACAACAAATATGCATGCACATTCATCCACAATAAATTCCAATAAAAATTATAAGAAACCGCAGCGCAACGAACAAAAAATAAATAAACCGAAGATGCCAGAGAAGCAGCTGACCCTGTACATACACTGAGAGAAAAACAAGACATGGAACTCCAATTACATTTTCCTCCAGCTGGCAACCCTGAGCAGCAGAGTTTGGAAAGGAATTCCCATCTTTTCAGGTGAATATTTAAACACTCTAGCTGTTCATTCAGATACTAGTGGATAGTGGATAGTTGTATTATCCTGAGGATAAATCTTAATGGTAAATAGTGGTATCGTTGGCCAAGCATAAACATTGCAGAGGGCGTAATGAACCTGAGTCAAAACTGAAACCTGTTGACTTTATCTTGTGGTTAAATCTTCATGGTAAACGTTGGCAGCTATTTTGCGCTGAATATTGGCACTACGGCGAAACATTGTGTAAGGAGAAATGACCTTGGGTTCGTAGTGGATTTTAGTTGATTTTATCTTGGCGTTAAGTCCCCATCTTAAATTTAGGAAGCTATTTTGTCAGCTATTTGTGTCGGCAGTGAAGCCTGTTTATTTTATCTTCGTGTTTTAGCTGCATGGTAAATGTTGATGTTGTTGGCATTGCGACCAAACATCGTTGAAAGGGAAACGACCGTCTCCCTGTGGTGGAATCTGTTAAATTTATCTTGTGGTTAAATCCTCACGTTAAATTTTGGAATCTATTTTGCGCTGCAAACAGATACGACCTTGGGCATTAAATTTATCATGTGGTTAAATCTTCATGGTAAATTTTAGCAGCAGCTATTTGATGCAGGCTAGAAGAAGCATAAGCCACTTTTGTGTGTGCACAGATATGAACTTCATAGATACTTAATTTATTTATACTTATCCAACTTTCAGCTGGGTTTTGGGTTTCTTTCAGTGTACATATATATATATATAGCCTGGGGCTACTCCACTCAATGCTTCATTCAATTTGTTAATTTGTTTCGTTGTTGCTTATGCATAATTGTCGACAAGATCGGCGCCGGCTTCGACTGGCCGATGGCTGATTAACTTCAATGAAACTGCATTTATTGTTGCAATGCAGCAAATGTGGCAATGTTGCAGCTTGGTTTAATCAACGCAATGCCATTTCTCTAGCTGCTGTTGGCTTCCCTCTCTCTCTCTCTCTCTCTCTCTCTCTCTCTCTCTCTCTCTGTACCCTTTCCCCCTTCCCGTAAGCCAAGCAAACTGACAGCAGCTGAGTTTCAGCTGCATCATCTTCCGGGTTTTCGGCCGGCGGCCAAAGTGTGCCACAGCACGTGTGGTCCCACTGTACAATCCCTGTGTGGCAACCTAGACACACCACCCCCCCCTGCTACCCCTGCTCTATCCCGCCCTCTTGGCATTTCTTGTGGCTGTTGCTTGTAATTAGCTGCAATTAATTTGCCTGCCTTCAGCTGCAATGGCAATTGCCATTGCTGTATCCAATCTACGTTTACTTGAACTGCGAACTCCCAAGTTTTTGCAACTCTTCACTCCGCCCCTCTTCCCATGCCCTCGATTCCCCTTCGATTAGCAGGCCATCAAGTTGTTTTTGTTTTCTTCTTTGCAGTTGCATTTGCAGTTTATGGGCCCATAAAACATTTGCATAATAGTTTTTTCCACTTCTTCTTCAATATATACCCTGTACTTGTGTGCTGTCATTTAATTGCGTGACATATATCACACATCATCAAATTCGCATAAAAGTTGCAATTAGAACTGTCTGTGCGACAGTGTCTACGGCCACGAGATACCCTGTAAAAGTTAATAGCTAACAACTTTAACCAGTTTTTAGCCTAGATCGTGTAGTTTTCATAAATATACCCTGCATAGGCTACATACAAAATTTGCACCATATAACTCTTCTGATTCTCGAGTTCGTACAGTCAGACGCATTCGGATAGATAGTTTTAGCATATGCTTTATGTGGACTCTTCACTTAAATGTAAGCTGTATAGCTCTGGGTGAGGCTACGTTCCAAATTTCCTGGCTTCAGCTCTTCCAGTTTCTGAGTTCGATTAGTTAGACTGACCAGGTAAGTACTTTAGACAGGTTGTTGATAAAAGACGCAATTACGGGGGAGAAGTTCTTATACCTCTGTATATATATTTTATATATGTCTATATATGTATACTCAACAGCCGATTTGATACAGACATGTCTATCTGTATGTTTCTATGCGAACTAGTCTCTCAGTTTTAGAGCAAATTTCATGATACTTTGCATAGGTTCTTCTTTCTTTATCAAACAGTGAATATGTCGGAATCAGCTGGATCGCATGACCATAACATATAGCTGCCATAGGAACGATCGGTCGAAATGTGAGTTCTTGTACGGAAAACTTTTTTGTTTAAGCAGATATCTTTATTAAACTCGGCATTTTAAAGTTTCAATATGCGTCTCATATATATGCAAAATCTTATCCAAATCGGGCCACTATAACATATATATCTGTCATGGGAACGATCGGTCGAAAAGCAGGTTCTATATGGAAAACCTGAGAAAAAGCTCCAGATCTCTCGTCATAAATCAACCGCTAGTTTTCTTCTGCTGTCTGTAACAAACATGTTGCCAGCGCTATGATGCCCTCTTTGCACGCACTTTATGATTACAGGGAATATAAGCATGCATACAGAGCGTATGCAGGGGGCAGGATGGGGGCAGGGCTGGGCAATAATGGTCTATCGACACCAACATCGTTTAGCTTTAAGTGTTTTATTATCCAACGTCAATTGAACAACGTCTCGTATGAGTAATGGAAAAAGCTGTTGCTGCGCCTCTTGCCTGACGACTGCCCCCCCCCCCCCCCCCCCCCCCCTCTACCTTCTACCCTCTCACACCCTCAGCACCTGACCCACCCATTCAACCCACCAGCTCAGCCAAAGGCCGACAGCAAGTCACCTGTTGTGGGTGTAGCGCATGAATCGAGTTAAGATTAGAAAAGGAAAAATATTCAATTTAATGTTTGCAATCAAAAGTCGTAAATACATAAATATCAATTATAAAATCGACTCGATTCAATGCCCATTCAAGTAAAGCCCATTAAATGATATTGTTTGTTTATATTATCTTTCGATTTTCCAATCTATTTTCATCCAATTGCAGTTAATTATAGATGGATTATTTGTATATTTTCGATTTTGGCCAAAAAGTGCGCAGCAAAAGCGAATCTTGCTTAAAATACAAACCCCAATCATCGCCACATATATGTATATACCCTACGGTAAAGTCCATGAATGGAGCCTATTGGGTAGGCCCATCAATCGGCCTAGAGAGACACAATGCCAAAAGGCTGACGCAAATGTCAAGTTGAGTAATCGCTTTATTGATACGCAAACTGGAACATGCGACATACGACAACTGTTGTGCGTTATGCGGGATAGATGGTTGGATGGCTGGCTGGCTAGCTGGCTGGATGGATGGATGGATGGATGGGATCGTTATCTCAAAATATATTGTAGGCGCGTAAGCACTTATCATATATGAAAGCGGCACATTTCGGCTGATAGCCCTCCCAACAAAATTATGGGAATCACATAGCAAACATGATAAAACTAATTATAGTAAACAACTTGCATAATTCGAAATTATCTAATTTCGTTTATTTTTTCGTTATGTTTTAGCAACCGAGAAATCGTATACTACAAGTCCCGTCGATCGCTTAAACTGTTTGGGAATTCGAAGCACTCGCTCTTTACTTCAAACTAAGATCAATTGATGTTTCGTTAAGTCAGGTTGTAGTCCCCACTAGAATACACCTTAGAGCTGATATCGTGAGTATATAAGTTAATGTGAATAAGCTGTCTCTAACGATAGTATAGATAAGCGATAGGCCCGACTCCATATCGATAGGCACAATTATAGTTTAGGCTAGGCAAAGAACTCAATCTATATATCCATAATTTTGGCATGCTGTTTAAGCTCTGTTCGGTTAATTTTTTAACGATAGTTATCGAGTGTGTTAGCGATAGATATATGTGTAATTATCGATTGTGTTATCGACAGATGTATTGATAGTTTTGCGATGCTGTCTTCTGGCTTTATCTAGACGGGGCTTGGTTTAGGTCTGTTCAGTTCAGTTGCAAGCGATAGTAATCGATTGTGTTATCGACAGATATACCAATAGCCATCGATTGTGTTAACGATATATGTATCGATAGCAATGTCGTGTCGTTTCTTAGGCATAGTCAAGCCACCACATCTAGTTTTAGCTCTGCTCAATTCAGTTGCTAACGATAGTTATCGATAGACAGTATCGATAGATCAAAAGTTCCACTGACAGAATAGGGTATCTAAGAGTCGTTCAATCGTAGCAATATGTCAAACTTGGTTAAGATTTTATGCGAACACTTAAACGTGCTTCAACTAGAGCTTGTCTTTAGTCCTAGGGTATCTGCGAGTCGATCAAGCAGCATCTTGCGTTTTGCGTGTCATTCAGCGAATTTGAATGTCTGCAAAGGTGATTTGCTGCCAGTCGATTGACTCGATGACTCTCCAAATGAACTCTCGGCGATGCCGACGATGAGCTCTGCAACTGCGGGTGGGCGCAACTTGTGGGCTGGTGTGTGTGTGTGCAGGTGTGCAGGTGTGCAGGTGTGTGTGCGTGTGTGCATAATGGATAAACAATAACTGTAAGCGAAGGCGTCACAAATGGGCAATGCGTAATAGAAAATAGACGAGAATAGGAATCTCGAGCGGCTGAATGTATCATTGGCCACATTTGGCAAATGGGGCAAATGGTTAAAATGTTAACACACACACACACACACCCCTTTTCTAATTTAAAAATGATTAAGCGAGTTGTTTGTAATATTCTTCTCTTGTTTTTGTTTTTTGTTCTATTCGCTATGATTGCAATTAATAAACACGCTGCTTGAGTCACGCCGCCCACCTCCCCCTCTCGCACGCCACTGCCAGCCGCCCCTAGGCCAATTGACGCCCCTTCACTCGAAGAGGGAGCGGGGCGGGGCGGAGCGGTGGCTTGGTTTGGTATCCCAGCGGAACTGGCGACACCGCGTCTGTTTCTGATGAAATTGCGAGCGCTTAAAACGCGAGCGTGTCCACAAAATGAGATGAGGGGCGTGGCACAGGGTCCACAGTTTGTTGCAATTGCAATTGCGGCAATTGTTGCCGTGCGACGACATTCGAATTTGCCGGGTTGATTCATGTGGCATTCATTTATTTATTAGATCATTCATGCGATCGATTTCATTATGATGTCATCTCGCCGGCTAAGATATGGCAATTGGACATGGAAAAGCCCATGTGAAAAACCTGTGTTGCCATCCGCTTGTCCGCCAAATGGCCAATTATCAATTGGCCAGCAATAATATCAATCAGAGGGCGCATTGTTGTTTTTCTTATAAGCATAACGATTCACACTAATCTGATAATTTTATACATATGTATGTATGTACATACAACTACGTACTTCTGGTGAAGCGCAAAGCAATTCGGAGAATAACGCACATTGCATGATGATAGCCCAAACTTATATACATATCGAATGGAAAGCACAAACTTGGGCTTTATTCGCCAGACGGAAAACGTGCTTTGAACTCAAACGCTGCCAATTGAACCTTTAATCGGTGTTAGATAGATTCCACATTAAGATTTCAAATGAACGTAGCCAATTAATATAAAATTAAAATTAAAATCGACCAATTTCTCTCCTATTTCACATTGTTTTTAAATTTATTATAATTCTCAAAATAATATTTAAAATAATCAAGTTTGAATTCAATTTTCCAAAGTCAAGCTGAATATTAAAATGAACTGCCTAAAAGTATGCTACAAAATATGATTTACCTTAGTGCGGACAGCAACCTAGCATGGAACATGCGTCTGGCTAAGTTGCGTGTATCGTTCACAAGTAAAACATAATCTATTGATGCATGTCTGGGAAAATTGGCAAATATTGCTGTCATTGGGGAAATTTCGCTTTTAAGGAAATCCAAAAATGGCTGCAAATCTCCATTTCTTAACGTTTCGTCAGCTGTATAACAACAATTTGTGGGTCGCGCCGCCGTTTCGTTAGGTACATACATGTCCTGGCCAAGTCGGCAAGCAGCACACGTCGTCAAGTGTGTGCGACTTGACGATAGTAGCTGTCCGACAAAGGCAATTTACTCTTTTAACGAATGGCCAGACGACGCTCTTTTAACGAATCCAACACTTTAGTGTTTAGCACACTTAACGAAATGCGGTTGCCAGCTATATATTTGGACGCTAAACCAACCGTTTGGCACTTAGCCAATACACATACCTCAATTTAGAGCTTTTAACGGAAACCGGAAATTGATGTGAGAATAAAAATTGTTCAATGCGAGATTTGAAAAGAGAAAGCAGAAGCATTATTTACATGGGAATCAGGCATATTATGTATCTATATAAATAGTCGACTGTTCATCTGAAACCCATTGAATCCATTGCATACCCTGTAGCCATACCCTGCGAAGAGGGTATCTTGACGTTGTCTAAGGCGATTCCATAATCGAAGAAGAAGAAGCTTAGCCAGTTGGCATGGCCTTCTCGTTTGGCTACAGGGCATTTGGTAGTCGTGCCCACCCGACAGCAAACGCACCTACAAGTTGCATTAATTGGAGGCCAGCAGCGAGCGGCTGTGGCGTCCATTTAGGAACTGGATGACATTTGCAATTTGTGATTCATTCACAATGCACAGCTATTCGTCTATTCACAGCTCAGCTATTCACAATGCAACTATTCACAATGCGAAATGCAGTTCGTCGACGATTGCATGAGTCACGGGCCCAGCTATCGATTGATCTTCGGCCCGCAGACAGTTGGCTTTGGCTTTGTCTCTGGCTCGAAACGTATAAAATTCTTATAAAATAAATTGCTAGTAAAAATCAGAGTGCTCTGGCCGAGATGGCTCGACTGGTAGATACCCTCTATCCTCTACCGAATCGATATTTGCTACAGAAATTGCTGCGAAATCGATAATAAACGATTTTAAGAGAATGTTCTTTTCAAAATCGATAATAATCGGTTTTAAAAAAATGCGTCAAGCCACAAGAGCTCTTAAAAATGAGAAGGTATATCAACTATAAAACTTTTTGCTAATCGATATTTATCGATCTGCTTTATATGCTTGAAAACTTGTTGAGAAATCTATATATATCGATTTAAAGCAAATAACACAAGACTACAATAACGAAAGCTCGCCTCGTGCATGCTCGAGAGTTATCGATTTTATCAGAAATTGCATTCGAGCTGTGTAGATCTCTTTCGATATTTATCGATTTTGAAAGCCGGGGAAATAGTGCAAAAAAATACATTCGTTTGATGAAGGTCTTATAAATTGCGAAATATCTCTACAGAAAAACTTATTGCCAAATCGATATTTATCGAACTCTTGCTATAAATATTTATCGATCTTGGGGAAGCAAGGCAAGATATTACAAATTGAAGCTTGTTCTGCGTAGCGCTTACAAATTGCGAGCTATACAAGATTGGGACATGTGTCAAAATCGATAATTATCGATCTTTTATATAAATCTCTTGTTCTTTGGTAGTTTTTTCGTCTCAAAGCAACCCAATTTGCATAAGCGATATTTATTGTTTATTATTATTATTGCAAACGTGGCATATGCGAAATATGCCCTAATAAGACCTGTTGCAAAATCGATATTTATCGAACTCTAGACTAGTGTTGAACATTTTCGAAAGAAAAAGAGAGTAGGCTTTCTCTGGTTTTAATACACGGCAATATATACTTCACGTGTTCTGGCTCTCATCTACACGCGAGAGCGCATGCATCGATTGGGCCAGCATACCCCAACACCATAGCCAACACCGTTTATAGGGTATACCTTCAAAAAAAAAAAAAAAAAGAGGTATTATTGTATGCATGTGTAAACCGCAATAAAAGCAAAGACCGAAGCAACTGAAGCAACAGCAACAAATGCAACAAACAACAATTACAAAATCAACAATTCTGGTCGCGCCAGCAGCAACAACAACAACAACAACAACAATGTTGGCGACGTGTGCAACAGTTGGCCAGTTGCCTGTTGCCAGTTGGAAGTTGCCACAAGCCCGTGCGGCGCAGTCAACCAAGTCTCAGAGTCCAAGTCTCAGCTGGCGTCGCCTACTTCGCTTCGGCTCCCAGTCTCCAGACCGGGCCCAAGCTAGACTCATGTGTGTGTGTGTGTGTGTGTGTGTGTGTGTCATGGCACACTGCACTTACACACACACACACGCACACACCCCCAACTGGAGGCAGCTGTCTAAATGCAAACTGCAAGCCCAGCGCCCAATTTCAAACCCAAACCCAAAATCCAACTTCAATTCCAGTTGGCATACAAAATTCATGTGTGTGTGTGTGGAGTTTTTTTTTTTTTGGATTTTTTAAAGTTTGTTTATTATTTTTATTTAGTTTTTGTTTGGTTTTTGGCTTTTCTGTTGCCAGTTTTTCGAAATTGGAAACATTAACGGAAAGTCCGTTGAGGTAATTGGACGCGTTTAAAGAGCTCAGCGTGAAAAGCGAGAGAGCGAGAGCGAGAGCGAGAGAGAAACTAAAGAGAGCGAGAGCGAGAGAGAAACTAAGAGAAGAAGAAGCAGCGCAGAGTGTAGTGTGTGTGTGTGTGTGTGTGCGCGACTTAAAAATATGTATAAAAAATAATAATTAAAAACGAAACATAAAAAAAAAAACATTTAAAAAACATTTCAAGAAAACTTGAAAAAAAAGACTTAAAAATAAAACATCAAAAAAGAAATGCCACATTTAATTTTTCCTTTGTTGTTCGAAATGCATTTTATTTTTTATTTTTTATACACATTTTTTATTTTTATGTCTAATTTGTTTTCTTTTTTTTTTATGTTTGATGAGCGCCAATAAAAAGTGAAAAGGGCGCTTAGTGAAGTGTTTACATGTGCCTATTGTTGTTGCTGTTGTTGTTGTTGTTGTTGTTGTTGCATTTATGTATATTTTTGTTGATCAAGATTTGTTTTCGCACAATTTCCCATTGATGGTAAGCAACAAGCAGCTCGTGGAGCAGCTCCCAAGCCAAATACCATATAAAAAACAGCACAAAAAGAAAAATACGAAAAAAAAGGAAATTAATGATTGCAACTGCTGGACTAGCGCATACCCTGCTTGTCCATATATTTCTTTTACTTTTTATATTTTATCTATTTTTTTACATTTTTTTTTTTTTTAGTTTAAAGGCAGCGCGCTGCTGGCTCAGCCCTCGCGTGTGTATACCCTTGCCGAGGGTATTTTGATTCTGTCAAGAAATGTGCAACGCATAGAAGAAGACAACACCGAGCCCATAAAGCATATATTATATATATAGTCTAGATCAGTAGCAACAGCCGAGCTGTCCGTCTGTCACAAGTCTCTCAGCTTTAACATCTAGTAAAAGATCCGTTTGACACCGATCGGATCGAAGCACTATATCATATAGCTGCAATATATATATACATATACATATATATTTTGTAGAAAATGAGTTTTTGCATGGCTCTATTTGTGAATTTTGTATGGAACTAGGCTGTAAATCCAAAAGAAAATATGGCCAAAGGCAAAAATATGTTTAGTTTGTGTCTGGGTAGGCCCTTTAGATGGCACATTTGGTACTTTGAGCTGTTCTTAAGTTTTTGTTATGTGCCGCAAAAATTAAACTTAAATTTGCCGTATTATATTCTAATCTTTCGCTCAGCTCTTCCGTAAGATTCTCTGCCAAAATAGAGCTGAAATTGCGAGCCAAGTCCTAAAAACTCAAATTTGACTTCAAATTTTTTAATATTATTATTTTAGCATTTAGTTTGAATGCATCCGTGGCGACATTAAAGAGAGCGAGAGAGCGAGAGAGAAGCAAATGAAAGAAGTTCAACGTTTGCCCAAGATCTTTTTTATACTTAAACAAACAAATTTTTAACTTCTCTTGATTTTGCTAGATCTACTTATATACAAATCTAGGGTATTTGGACTCTCAGAGGCAGAGAAACTTAACTCAACTTATCCCAGCTGTGCTTTTGTTTACTTTTATTGGTTACTTTTTAGGATAAAAGATTTTGTTTGCTTTCATTTTTTTTCTATTTATTAGTTTGGATATTAGTCCAAGGGAGGTGCTGCTGTGCCAAGTTTGTTGCGCGAACCAATATACCCCTTTTGGGCTGTCTTGGCCTGGCTCGAAATGATTTTTACTCTTTTCACGGTCTTTGCCATTCAACTGCATTTCGCTTTGGCGCACTCACCAACTCATGAATACACCCATTTATAAGTATATACAGACATACATATATAAATGTATCTGTATCTGTATCTGCTTTTGCATTTGTATCTGTATCGATTTGTGCTTGTGTTGCATTTATTGCCGGCAATTTCTTAGCTTTTGCCAATTTCGAAAAGCGTTCATCGATTGTTCAATCGATCGAATAATGAAAGTCGTCTCCATTGTTGTCGTTGTCGTTGTTTGGCAACAAGTTTTCTAAACATTCCCAAACAACAACAACAACAACAACAACTACAATCCCCCCCTGTCTTTCTCAGCCACTCGACCAGGCCAATTGCAAGGCATCTGTTTTTTTTTCTAGCCTTGAAACAGAGCTTCGTTTCGTCTTCTTCCTCTTGCACTTAGCTTAGAAAACGTTGAAAGACTGCGCCCAGATTTGGTCAGGGAATGTCTTGTGATTCCGAGCTATGCCGCCAGCTGATTGCATTGAAACTGAAACTGGAAGTGGAAGTGGAAATGCAAGTGGAAGTCGGATGAGTAGTAGCATTTCCAATTCCAATTCGAATTCCAACTCAAAGTCAAAGTCAGCCCCAAGAGATTATTCGCATTGATCTCTCGATAAGGCAATGCGCCAGTCGGGTGATTTACAGATTTACAGCTCAGTGCAAATAGATGGCACAAAAGATGCTTTTCTCTTCTTTTTATCGCCTGGCAGATACATTGAGGATAAATAAGGTTAAAGTGCGCCAATGTATCGATGTATCGACTTTTTAACTTCCCAAGCGATACATTTAGAATCATAATCATGAATCGCGAAAATAACTAAAGATAGTTGCTATCGCAAATGTATCTCCCAGGCGATACATCTTGGAAACATTTGTCTCTAATCTAGCAAAACTTTGAAGGGGGGCTCTTCTTTGTATCGTCTGGAAGATGCTTCGGCGATAGAGCACAGCACAAGTCAAAATAACACTCAATGTTAAATATTGAAAATTTGATTTACTTTGTGCCTATCGCAAATGTATCTCCCAGGCGATACATCTGAGAAACAGCCAAGTGCAAGGCTTACTTTTGTATGCCAAAAAAAAAAAAAAGAAGAAGCGCTCCAGAATCTGTCGCAAGCTAAAGAAAATTGTAAGCTCAGTATCGCCTTTCTATCGCTTTCCTATCTTCCCTAGCTAAATGGAAGATATGAATGCATTGAACAAACAACATATATCTTATTTAAAGTTCATTGGGTTTGAGCGCCTTAGATTATGTGATTTATGTACGAATGTCATTTGCCAATTATTAAAGAATATCAGGATCTCAGGATCTTTTCGAGCTTTCCAAAGTCTTTGCCCGAAGCTGAGTTAATTCCCTTCATCATGAAAGACTCGGTGATCTAACCTTTGGCGAGCGAACGATTCGTCAATCGAGCCGCAATCGTGAATATGAACAACGTTGCGATTAGTATTTGTTGTGTGTGCCTCACTAATTGCTTGTCGTTTTGATTGCCTCGGTTCATCTTTCGGCTTTCGACTTTCAACACACTGTTTGACAGCGTGTAGCTTAATGCACTTTCCATTCCTTTGGCGCTATGCAATGCGCATGCCAAAACTTTTCACCAATCAACAAAATTGTGCCCATCATCATTTGTTTATTTTTTTTTCTTTTATTTTTTCTTTGTGTTTTTATCAATTTTGTCGTAAATTTGCTTTTGTTTATCGTGTCTTACGTCAGCGGCCAAAATTCAAATGCGAATCCAATTCCAAAGTGCGTTCCACACATAATTAGTTAACACTGTGGGCAACTTAGCTGCCCGCTCTCGACGACAAACCCAGCTCGCATGCCAAATGCATAACCTGACGATCACCGATCACCGATCAGCGATCACCGATCAGCGATCAGTTAAGCGCAACGGCAATTGGAAACCGGCAAATGTCAAAATGGAAACCGGAACCATTCGAACGAACCATCGGCCGTTAAGTGAGCCACAAAAAGCCCAAAAATCGTGTAGCTATTGACAAGTAGATCACGAACACCTCGGCTTCGCTTACTCATCACAGAAGCCACTGGACATTGGTTGTCTTTTCTTAACGATCGCTGATCGGATCACGTCAGATCTGCCACTGATCACAGTCACCGATCACAGACAAAAAAGGGAGAATAATTATTTGAGCTTGCGAGCAGTTTGCACAGAACTCGATCTACACTTTCTTGATCCTTCGATCCTTTGCTTTACATCTCATGCTGATCTCTAGAGCACATCCAAAAGTCAAGAGTATTAATACTACTAATAAAGAGAGCATCAATTTCTCACGATCTTTAGTGACATTTGCATGTTGATCTTGGCTGTTTATCGATCACTGATCAACGAAAGAACTGAAAGAGAGATCATCGCGAGCTTCATTCTGATCTCGAAGCTGATTACAATGCCCGCTTGTTAAAAGAGATAAAGAATAGAAGTTCGATCCATGTGTAACGATTCGTTTGTCTCCATAACGATCTTTAAGGCGATCTTCCTTGATATCCAAATCTTCATTACTAGCTCAATCAATGTCTAAGGCTGATCTTCATCCGTCTTAATTGAGAGCGAGTTAGCAGTTCGATCTGTCTCTAGCTTGATTATCAGTTTGATCTGGCAACAGTCATCACTCGGTATGTATTTATTGATCACTGTTCACTGATCACTTCACCACTTGCACTGATCACAATCATTCTGCACAGAGCGAGAGCGAGAGCGACAGAACTGCTGAGCTGCTGAGCTGATCTCTATTTCGGTCTCGAGCCGGGGGCCATAGAAACAAAAATCTAGTTCAACTAGTTAGTTAGCATACGAATCTGGTCTCTAAGGCTGATGCTGATGCTGATGCTTGGGGATTGACGTCTGGCTCTGGCCTTGAGCTTCAGCTTCAGATTTAGATTCAGCTTCAGCTTCAGCTTCGGCTTCAGTTTCAGTTTCAGTTTCGGCATTAGCTTCATTTAAATGCGGCCGAGTCGGGCCATAAAAAATAGACCACAATGCGACGTTCCGATGGGCATTAAATATTGTTTTTATATGTGTGTGTTGCCCCGCCAATGCAAATCACCAAATTACCCAATACCCCAAAAATACATATATATATATATATATATATATATATATTTAGTATATATATAAATTTATATAAATTTAATAAACTTGTCGCCAGATTGACGCAAGATCGTTGCGAGTGTCAGCTAAAAGGCGGGAGGGGGGCGACAAGTTTTTCAATGGAATGCGAAACGGAAACCCAGTTTTTAAGCGGCTAACAGATTGATGTTCATTATGATCAATGATCAGTGATCAGTGATCAGTGATCAGTCGAGTCTGTGGCAATAATGTCAAAGTGTTAAATGCCATAACGAGAAAAAGTCAGCAAATGTGCAAGAAAACTGAACTTATCCAATTGAGCGAGCGGGGGGGAACTGTGTGTGTGTGTGTGTGTGTCGCTGGGGGAGGGGCAGCTGCTAGCTGGGGTGTGTGTGTGTGTGTGGGGGGGGGGGGGGGGGGGGGGGGTGGGGAGGGGGGAATGCTGTTCACCTTTTACAGCTGGTTCAAACGGGGTTCGCCAGCGAATCGGTTCGCTTTGGTTCAGATCTGTCTGTCACTGTATCTGACTGCTTCTTCTGCTTCTTCCTCTTCTTCTTCTTCCTCTTCTTCTTCACCTGCTCCACCTGATCAATACACGCAGAGCGAGACACACACACACACACGCGCAGACTGTCGCATGCAAATGCCAAATGGCCTGTTCGTCTTTAGCTCTGGCATCAGGTTTTCGCCTGTGGGGGGTATGCCCCTCAGCCCCACCCCCCACTCGCTCTCTCCCTCTCTGTCTTTCTCGAGTCCCCCCTCTCACCGCCTGCCCACATTTACAGCGCCCCGGCCGACTCATTTGCAGTTATGCTTTGGTCCACACAACTCAAACTCTGAATCGTTTTAATGCCATTTTATGTAACTCCGAGGCTGCGCTGCCGGCGCCGACGTCGACGCCGGCGTCAGCTGCGCAGTCAGACGGCGTGACTCAATTTCAAGTTAAACAATTTTAAATTAAACAAATTTTGTAATGAAAGAGCAGCAAAAAGGAAACAACAACAACAACAACAACAACAACACAAACATCTTAAAGTGGGTCAAAAACTACAACGCGATTAAATACCGAATACCGCAAAAGTGAATACCGAAAACCGAATATATGTATTCGTATTCGTATTCGTATTCGTATGCACAACTGCAAAACTTGATCACAATTTAATAATCAATATTTGAGTGTAGTTTTTTTTTTTTTTTTTGTAATTTATTTTGCACTTGGAATTGAGACATTGCGCGAGACTTTGGCTGAGCGCAAGAGGCGGCTGCTGCATGGCGCATTTCAATGGCGCATTGATTGATTGATTGATTGACCGATTGATTGATTGATTGTTGGCCTGATCGAGCCAGCGACTGCAACGGCGGACACTCATTAGACAGCCTTTCAAGTTTTATGCTCATGAACAATCAGCAGACCTGCAAACGGCTTGACCCATAGAAAACCCCAACACGATTTGACAGATGATCCCACATTCCACACACACAAACACACACACACACACACACACACATACACATACACATACACACACACACACACACACACACACACACACACACACACACACACACACACACACACACACACACACACACACACACACACACACACACACACACACACACACACACACAAACACACACACACACACACACACACACACACACACACACATACCAAATAACCCACTCGAGGAATGTCAAACATTTGATTGAGCTTTACGCAGGCAATTTGTATAACTAGGAGTTTTTGCAGACGCAACAGAAATTGTGCTGAGGAAAATACATTTTCATTTTGATATTTGATTTTTCAGCGTGTTTTCTTCTCTTGAGTCACGCTTTTCTTTCAAGTCTATCTATTTTTCTGTCTATCTATCTATCCAAGTATATCTATTTATCTATCTATATATCTTTACATATATCTCTCTATCCAGCTCCTCATATAGATCTTCATATTTCCCTATACTCTTCTGTCTGTCTCAAATTCTTTTTTGCGCATTGAAATCAATTTGTAAGCAAATTTGTTCTACTCGAATTGCATAAACTTAAGTCTAGGAAGTTCTTTCAGCTCTATATATGGCATATATGGCTTTGTCCTTCCCGCTTGATCTGTTTGGTATGCAGTTCAGTTCGCTTCCTTGATAAATGCTCTTTGTTTGATTATTTTTTTTTTTTTTT
This sequence comes from Drosophila virilis, assembly GCF_030788295.1. Lineage (NCBI taxonomy): Eukaryota > Metazoa > Arthropoda > Insecta > Diptera > Drosophilidae > Drosophila > Drosophila virilis. The sequence continues at coordinate 1,337,794 of NC_091543.1, forward strand.
GGGGGGGGTTTGTGCGAGCTGCTCTATAAATAGGTAGATGATTTAAAAGACCTCCAGATGAGCGGCTCAGACTGTTGCCAACTTAATTATGCACTACTCGAACTTCAAGAGTGACGACTGACTGACTGAAAAATAATAATAATAAAAAAAAAACCCCAGACCGGAAGTCGTGGAAACGCCACGACATTGAAGGTCGCAGTTCAGCCAAGTTTTTGCAAAAACTTCAACAAAAAAACATTATAATAAAAAATGCAGTGAATCATTTAATAAGAGCCTACATCAGATCCATCAACATCATTAAGCTAATGATCATTATAATAGTCATTATTATTGTTGTTGTTTTTGTTGTCATGATTCTGTCAATTGGCGCCCCACACACGCACGCGATGCGTGCCACAAGGTGAGGTTCTTGAGGCAACTCGCCAACTCAGGCACCTCAGGCACCTCGGGCACCTCGGGCACCTCTTGAGCGCGCGCAATTGACGTACATTGAACCCAGAGGAGGGGTGCGGTTCGGGTATGGGTTCAGGCCATGATTCTGTTCGCCCGGGGCACTCCCAAGAACAATCAGTGCCAGCGGCCAATAAAAAACCAAAATTAAAACCAAAAAAAAAAAAAACAAAATAAATAAAACGACAAGAGCAGAACCAAAATATAAAAAAAGTGCTGAAAGAAATGAGAAACAAACAAGATATCAAATAATTGACCGGGTCCGGTAAACAAGCTTCTCGCTTCTGCTAACAACGAAAAGCCGAACTACAGAGATACCCTGTAAAATGATTCAGAATGTATAGGAATCTTATAATTGAATTCAAGGCGCAGTGCGGGAAATATGCCTAAATTATAGAAAATACTAATTAATACTAATTATATAAATACTGTTCATAATCAAACAATTATCAGTTAGATATCTATATATCACTTACCCAATCTATCTGGTAGAAGGTAGTCAGATTTTCTGAAAGAACAAAAAGAAATAGAAAGCGGATTAGATTAAGACTCGGATAGAACAGATAGGAAAACAGACAGAGATAAATCAATGAGAGGGAGAGAACGAGATAGAGTACAACAGAAAGAATTGCAGTGAGAGAAATTCATGATTTATGAGAATCGCAAAGAAGGGCGATATTATATCTATATCTATATCTATATCTATATCTATATCTATATCTATATCTATATCTATCTATATCTATATCTATATCTATATCTATATCTATATCTATATCTATATCTATATCTATATCTATATCTATATCTATATCTATATCTATATCTATATCTATATCTATATCTATATCTATATCTATATCTATATCTATATCTATATCTATATCTATATCTATATCTATATCTATATCTATATCTATATCTATATCTATATCTATATCTATATCTATATCTATATCTATATCTATATCTATATCTATATCTATATCTATATCTATATCTATATCTATATCTATATCTATATCTATATCTATATCTATATCTATATCTATATCTATATCTATATCTATATCTATATCTATATCTATATCTATATCTATATCTATATCTATATCTATATCTATATCTATATCTATATCTATATCTATATCTATATCTATATCTATATCTATATCTATATCTATATCTATATCTATATCTATATCTATATCTATATCTATATCTATATCTATATCTATATCTATATCTATATCTATATCTATATCTATATCTATATCTTATCTATATCTATATCTATATCTATATCTATATCTATATCTATATCTATATCTATATCTATATCTATATCTATATCTATATCTATAAATATATCTATATCTATATCTATATTGGTAACTTTATCGATCCATATCTATGAATATTTTGGTTACAGGGTATACGAGGAGCGTATCACAGCAATAAAAGATATTTCGAGCTGAGAAAACAATATGGCAAGAGGCGGCTCACAGGCAACGGGAATGCCTTTTGAACACTGGACACTGGGCTCGGGCATGGGATTGGGCAATGGAATGAGGAATCGGGAATGGAGCCATGGAGGAGGCTAGACAGTGGGTAGGGGGTAGGGCGGGAGGGGGAGGTGTTGTCTCTGTGTACTGAGTACTACGTGTTCCGATTTTGCGAGTGGATTGCGGTATGCTTCTTATTCAAGTATAGATACAGACGACACTGGAGTCAGGGAGGACCGTTGACTGTAAAGGGTAGAGCGTGGGAAGGGGGTAGGGGGGCGAGCTGTAGGGGCCACTTAATTTCGGTTAACTGTGCGTGCGTGTGTTTTTGAGTGTTGGTAAAGTGTTTATAACTTTTGCCAGTGTTCGTCTCCGTCGCCCGCTGTCTGTTTGTCTGTCTGTTGTCTCTGTGGGCATTCGCTGGAGATTCGGGTATTTCCTGATTGCTTTCCGTGGAGCTGAAGGAGAAGCAGAAGAGGTGGAGGAGGGAGAGAAGGAGGAGGTGGAGGTGCTGCTGCTCACAGCTCTTGCATAATAATTGACAGTTATAAATTTTACTCGGCTTCATATGCGACGACGCGGCAGCCTGTCGAGAGGTTTGTGTTCGCGGGGTAAGGCTGACGGCAGGGGAAGGGGTGTGGTGGGTAAGGAGTGAGGAAGGGGGGGGGGGGGGTGGGCGGACAGTTGCAGAGGCCGGTTAATTCTTTTGGCTTTTGTCCAGCTGCCGCCGTTACCTGCGCCTCGGCCACTTATCGCACTTAACGGACAACACGGCGCATGCTGTCCCACACACACACACACACACACACACACACACACATACACACACACACACATTCAACGCCCTGTGCTAAGCTCACGTAACTCTTGGGCTCAGCCCTGCGCCGGGCTGGGCTGGCCTGGGCTGGGCTGTCTCTGTCTCTGTCTCGCTCAGTCGCTGCGTTGCGAGCGTTGGTGTTGCCGCTGACGCTGGCTGCGCAGTCGACGTCGACGTCGGCGTCGCTCTGTTGCCTACGTGCGACTCTTTTGGAGTGGCTCTCGGCAACACCAACGATTGCAGCGCATTAACATTCCAAGTTGGCCACTCCTGTATATTTATACACTACACACACACACACACACACACAGAGAGACACACTCACACACACAGAGACACACTCTGATGTTGTCTTCCAAAACGGTTGAATAACAGTTGTTGTTTATTTTTATTATTTTTGTACTTTTTACTTTTTATAACAACTTTATTTTTATTTTTCACGCCAGGCGCAAGTCTGTGCCTATATCTCTCTAGCTGTGTGTGTGTGTGTGTGTGTGTGTGTGTGTGTGTGTGTGTGTGCTTGTTGTGTCTGCTAAGTTCCTTTTGGGTGGCTCGCTTAGCAGCAGCAACAGGCCCACAACAACAACAACAACAACAACGACAACAATTTGAATGTCATTTGAATTCGCTTTGCGGATTTTTTTCCAGTTTCAAAATTTAGTCATCGTCTAGGGTCTAGGATAGGGGTGGGGAGGGGGGCGGGGGGCTCAGGTGCTATAATGCAAAAAGCGTAAAAAAACTAATAAATAAGAAAAAAAAAGCAACTTTTGACAGGGCCAAAAGCCAATCAACAGCTGAGCTGACTCAACTGGCCAAAAAGTGTGTCCGAATTTCGGCTGAAGTCTAGACTCTGCCAAGAATTTTAAATCAAGCCAAATTTAGCTTAATTCCAGCTAAAAACAAATGCGTTAACAAACTCATCTCGATTCGTTTGAATGCTTCGCAGAAACAATAAGAACGCACTTTATCGTGCTTTAATCTTGCGTTTAAAATAACTTGACTGCACTTAAAACAAGCACAACGAGCTTAACGCTTAAGTGGCAGATTATTTAGACGACCTTTGAGCAACAATGTGCGTTTTAACTAAATGTATATAAAGCTTTTTGAATTGGGTTTGCTTCAAAATACAAGAACTTTAAATTTTTAGAGCTTTAATTTACTTATAAGGCATTTGCTTGTCTGCTTCATCGAATAAATCATTGCCTAAGCTTTAATGAGCTTTCAAAACTGTGTACCAAAGCTTTAATGTGCTTTCGAAGCTTGCATAAATGGCTGTGTGTAGGCTGGAATGTAGCTGCTGCTCAAAAGCTGCGAAAGCTCTGCTCATGGCAAAGTGTTGTCGAGTACCTTTTCGCTGCTATGCAACACTGTTTTCGGTTTAAAAATTACTCCTTTTTGAGGCGAATGTCATTGTTTCTTGCGGGAACAGACTCCGCATTTCTTTGTACGAAACATACATGATTACAATTATTAGCAAGGCCTGGAGTCGAGTGTCCTTCGGGTCTGGGCACGCCTTCTCGCCCTCCTGGCTGCATTAACAGTGCGATTGTTGTTGCTTTTGCTGTGTTGTTGTTGTTTTTTGTTTTTTTTTTTTTTGCAACCATCGGACGGGATCGACAGCAATTTCTGTAGCCCGTTAACGAGGCTCGTTTCGGGTCTGCCGGTAACTTGATCAACGTGACCTCGGAATAACTTGACTTGACTCATTTTCATCTTTGCACAACCGACTCGACTGAGTTCTGGGGCCCAGCCAGGCAAACGGCAGCCGGTGATCACATGAAATTTAATCGGACCATCTCCAAGGCCACAAAAAATTAAAAAAAAAAAAACAAAAAGCAGAAAAAGACAACAGCAGAAAAACTGCGCCGTAATAATGAGGGGGAATATACAGTCCAAAAAAGAAAAAAAAAAAAAGAAGAAACAGAGGTAAAAACCCAATACCTTAATTACATGACCAGCTTTGGGCTTTTTTTCTTTTTTATTTTGTATATTGTTTAATTTGCTTCTGCTTTAATGTCTGGAGAGGATCGCTTCCCGGTTCGCTGGCCCGCAGCATATTTGAGCCCAATATTTGGACTGTCCGCAAGCGTTTTCGCAAGCATTTGTCATGTTTTCAATTGCAAAGCCAAACGGCTAAGGAAATCAAAAGCAGGCCAGCAATAATTTATCGATCAATGCTAATTAGAAAATCGATTGATCAAGCGCACGCAAACAAGCCCAAGCAACAGGCAATTAGCGTGTAGAAAGCTGAAGGACGAGGGCAGAGCCGAAGACAAAACCAACAAAAGGTTAGCAAAGCGCGAATTTTGACTTACATTCAAGCTAGGCCCTTTATGAGCTGGACTTCAGCTAAATGTGCTCATCAATCAGTTTTACTTCAAGCTGCGGGCAAAGGTAGCTAGATTTTGACAACATTTCCTTAAAAGGCATCTAAATCTAGCCTTTTCCTATATATAACAATATTCTCAATATTTTGTTGTCAACTTTATCATATTTGTCGCTCTTCTCAGACAGCCTTAGACGAAAATTGGGCATACATCAATACATTATTATGTCATATACATCAATGATTGAGTGTACATCAGTTTTACATCAGCTCTAGAGCTTGTTTTGAACTAAAATTCGATTTGACCACTTTCTTTTAACTAAATTCTAATATTTACTCAAGTGAACTCTTTTTAGACTCCTTTTTACACTGCTTAAGATGAAAATTGGGCATACATCAATACATTATCATATTATATGCATCATCAGTTTTACATCAGCTCTAGAGCTTATTTTGTACTAAAATTCGATCTCTTTTTTTCTTTCTTTTAGACTAATTTTGCAAATGTTGCAAGTCACTTGCAGTAGTAAACTATTTTGGACTCCTTCTTACGCTCTTTTGCAGCTCTTTTAGGAAGCCTTTAATTTCAATTTGAGCGCCGTTTAGGTCTTAGCTGTAAGTTTGAGTCCACTTGAAACTCGCTTTAAGCCCACTTTGTTTGTTCTGTGAAAACATTCAAAACTTACTGTGAAGTGCCTCTTCCCCTCCCCCGTTTAGGCTCGCATCGCAGCCTCTTTGTGCACTTCTGAACCAATTTTGACTGCATAAAATCGCCATTTGGAGCCAGTTTTTAGGCCCTATTAACATCACTTTGAATTTCGGTTTGATTTTTTTGTTTGGCTGCTTTTGAGCCTTCGCCGAGTGGCTTTCGAGCCCACTTGAGGCACTTTAGCGGCACTTTCGAAATGAGTTCATAAACCAATCCAGATCCAATTATTCAATAGCTGAGACGTTCGCATGGAACATTCCCAGATTAAATTTCTCAGCCAAAGATCACATTTCACAAAAAAAACAAACACAATTAAATAAAATAAAATACAAAATAAAAAAATAAGAAATGCACTTGATAAGCATTTCGGAACCAGTTCGACGGACAATTGCCAATCCGAGTCCGATGCGATCCGAAAGTGCATTTCGCAGTCAGCTGAAGAGCGGCTCGCCGCATTTCACTTTGCGGGCAAATGAAAGAGCGAAAGGAGTGAAGGGGGGGCAACAAAATTGTGGCATAAATGATAAAAATTGCATAAATAGGCAAATTGAACAGCGGTTAATCAATAAGCCAAAAGATTGAATAATAATATTTACAGCAGCAACAACAACAATCTGCAGATTGCGCAGCTGCCTTAAAAAAATAAGATGACGAAGAAGAAGAAGAAGCAGAAGAAGAAGCAGAAGAAAGAAAGAAAAACAATATGCGAGCCGGCCGGAGCTGAAGCCAAATCTTTGGCATAATTTACATGAGGCGATCATCTGCGTTGCTTTTTGTTGTTGTTGTTGTTGTTGTTGTTGTTGTTGTTGTTGTCGCTGCCGGATTCGGCTTCGGCTTCGGCTTTGGCTTCGAATTCGGCTTCGGTTGCGGCTTCGGCATTTTGGTGCCCTGCTAATTGCAGCTAAAAGCGTAGCAAAGCCGCGGCCAGCGCGTCGTATGCGTAATGCGGTTAATCAACGATGCCAATGATCATAAACGGCTCATGCTAATGATCATTATGATGGTCGCTGCTGCTGCTGCTGCTGCTGCTGCTGCTGCTGCTGATGACGACGACAAACGGCCTTGAGGCCAAGCAGCAGCAGCAACAGTTAACCAGTTTACGCTTATGAAATAGCAGCAAAGAAAGACAGACAGAGAGCGGGAGAGCAACAGAGCGAGATATATAGAGAGAGGGAGAGGGGGGGGGGGGGAGGGGAGTAACGGGTTAATGTGTGCGTGTGTGCGCTGCAGCTTAGAGCAAAGTGGAGTGGAGCAGAGCAGAGCGTCGCCGAAATGCAAGTGAATGTCGCTGGGTTTTGCCCCAGCAGCAGCAGCAGCAACAATCGGAGCAACAGCAGCAGCAACATGCAACAACAACATGCAGCAGCAACAAGTGTTGCAGCTAAACTGAACTTCCTAGTCCCGTTGCAGCGCCATTGAAAAATGGCTGCGTTTCAGAAAGTATAACACGACAGCAACAGCAACAACAGCAACAGCAGCAACAGCAGCAACAGCAGCAACAGCAGCAACAGCAACAACAGCAACAGGTGTGAATGATTTAGTGTTAACATGGCCATAACCAAAGCCAAAGCTCCTGCCAATCGTGCTGCTGCCGTCGTTGCCGCCGCCTATTGCTGTCTCTGTTGCTCTGCTTTATGTTGCTGGCGTCGCTGCTGGCGTCGCTGCCACTGCTGTTGCTGCCGCTGCTGCTGCTGCTGCTGATCGCTGGCAACGGCAACGGCAACGGTTTTCGATGTCTGTTGCGTTCATCATTTTGCCATTTCACGTTCAGCTGGCAGCGAAATCGAAAGTGATTGCTCCGTGAGCTGCGAGCCAAGATCGAAGACGAAACAGCCCCAAAACTTATATATATATATAAATCTAAATAAAAGTAATCAATTTAAATATTTAAAAATAATAATTGTAAATTAAAGTAAAGCACAAGAGGTGCACGCAGAGCCCAGACTGCCTTTTACATGGTATAAAAGCAGCAAGTGCATGAGTGTGCGTGTGTGTGTGTGTGTGTGTGTCTGGTTGTGTGTCTGCATGTCTGTGTGTGTCTGCTTGTGTGTGCGTGTGTGTGTGTGTGGATATGGGCATATAAAGGCAGCCGCCACAAGTGCCGCGACTTCATTGCATATGCGACGCGAAGAAAATCAAAACTAAAAAACAAATTCAAAAACTTAAAAAATAAATAAAAAATAAAGTTTTGAAAAAAAAAATAAAAGAAAAACACCGCATAAAGCGGCAAAGTGCAAGCTTATAAAATTATTTATTTATTTTTTTTTGGTTTTGTTTTTTTTTCTTTTTTCTTCAAAAAATAATATCAATAAATTTGTAAGACACACGCACACGCAAGCACACACATGCAAATGTTGTGTGTGGCTGAAGTTGGAAATTTGTAATTGATTTTGGTGTCGAAAAAAGTGAAAAGTGAAAGTGCAACAATGTGAATATAAACAACGGCAACAGCAACAACAAGTAAACAAACACTCAAAGCAACAAACAAATAAACAAATAAACAAATACAACAAATAAACAACAACAACAACAACAACTATAAATTGCCGCAATTCGCGTGACATTCGATAAATAATCATACAACATTTATTTTAACATTTATTTATATATATTTTTTGTTGTTTACTTTTCGTTTATTTCTTGTTTTTTTTTTTTTTTAAATAGTTGAACATTTGACTATCAAAAGTGCGAATTTAATAAACAACAGCAACAAATAGCTGCTGCCGGAGACACAACAGCAACAACAACAACAACAACAACAACACAAGCAAAAATGCTGCTCAAAATGTGAGTATGAAATGCAGAAGTTATCAAGAATATATATAATTATCATCCACAAATCGAACATTTAAGCGCATTTGCATAACTTGAATAGATCCACATTAAGATATTCCGATTTTTACTCTGGCATCTATATGATATAGTCATGGCATATTGGTAGAATTAGGCTCATATTTTGGGGTCTATAATATGAAAAGTTCTCATATGTTAAACGCTATTCATATATATATATTTATCGATATATACTTTATATATAGTCGCATAACAGATCCATGTTTAATGTTGCCCCACCTCGACATAGCCCAGTTTTCCCAAGGTATCGCATATGAGATATATGATATATAGTAGTATCAATTATATATATTTTATATAGTATGTATTTGGTAGCAAATATAGCAGCTAGTTCGAGGTTGACTGATTTGTAATTGGAGAAAGTCAAGAGTTTTGCCAGGCAGGACCTTTACAGAGAGGAGTACACAGAAGAAGCCTCGCCTAGTTTCGGAACGGAATTCCCTGCCCCCACATTATTTGCATTAGATTTAATGGCCAATCCTCTTGACAGTTTGGCCTAAGATATAACGAAAAGCAAGTAAATGGAGACTGTTTTAAATGCTGGCAACTAATGCAGCAATGTGATGTAAGATGATGTACAGATGATGTACTGATGTACAGCTCGATTTGGTTGACTTAGTTCAGGCATATGCCGTAGCTAATAGCTCGTTTCTTTTAAAACAGATCCAAAGTGTCTATATATATAAATATATATACATAGACAGCGAGAGAGAGAGAGAGAGAGAGAGAGAGAGAGAGAGAGAGAGAGAGAGAGAGATGCGCTCCGCACGTTAAACACGTGTTAAACTCTCGGCTAGAGTATTCGATAAAATACCGATAAAATATATTGTAAGCCGCTTTAAAAATGTTTCATTCATTCATCAGCGAAGAGGCGGGGGGAGTGCGGATTGCGGGTTGCAAGGATTGCGGGAACTGCGGTCCAACAATTGGCTATTAATTAAAAAGTTTTGAGCCAATGATCCTTTTAATAGAGCGCCGCGCAGGAATTTATTGGCAAGCCACATTTTATAATAACAGCGAAAAATTGAAAAAAAAAATCAATTAAAAAATAAAAAAAATATATATATATATATAACTGAGATAAACAAATTGTGGAAGCACAAGCAGCTGGAGACTGAAATTTAAGTGTTTAATAATCGTAGATAAAGTCAGCTTCAACTTGTATTTATCTATACAAAGATAACGATACGATTTGAGAAGAGGAAAAAGTTTTCTTGCATAAAGAAATCAAATTTGCAGCAAGAGTTGCCCTGAAAGCCATGTGACATATTGTTGTATGAATATATCCATATATATTGATGTATTCATTTTGATGTACTGCATTCGGATTTGCATAGAATATGTAAGAAGCAGCTGTGGCTAATCTGTTGAGCACAGCTTCACGTTTCAGTTTCGATCCGGGCCAATATATTTCTTGATGTGGCTGCAACTTTTCAAGCTTTTCGAGACATTTCATAATTAAATTATAAAGCTTCCCGGCAAGGCTATCAACTTGTTTGTCTGTCATATTTCACAAATGTTTATTAACATATTCATTTTAAATTAATATTTCTTCAAAGACTGCAAACGACCTTAGCAAAGAAAAACTTAAATAATATGTGCTTAAAGTTTTCATTGAATGTAAACAATTCTTGAGTCTCGAGTTATTCGGAAACCGATTTAAAATTGAGCTCAGTTTCTCGGCATTTATTCACCGAATTTTGGCCTTAAATAGCTTTTGGCATTTTATCTCTTCAAGTGATAGCTGCCCCCGCTACCCGTTCCCCGATCCCCGCTCCCCGTTCACACATCCTTTCGAGCGCATTGCGTATACGCAGCGTGTGCCCAAGTTTATAGTTAGCTGCCTTTCACCTCTGACATTAGCTCCAGGGGCTGCCGTCTACAGTTAGTGGTCACTGGTTGTTAACCTATACACACACCTACACACCTACACACCTACACACCTACACACCTACACACCTACACACCTACACACACACACACACACACACACACACACACAGAAAGAGATAGGTGAATTGTGCACAACAATGTTTTTAGCTTTAGCTAATCCCTCCGGCTTATGGTGGTTGCCGCCTCTCGCCCAGCTGTTATGTGTGCTTACAATGTAAGCAGAGCATAAAAATGAGAGAAGATGTGCTGCGGTGTAGAGAGGGTGGGCTGTTGGTTTGAGAAGAGAGGGAGGGGGAGGGGGAGAGGGGTGTGGCACAGTGAAAACAGCTCATGAATTTGGCATGCAGATTGTTGGCCTTGCACAGAGCCAGTTTTGGCTGATGATGTTGGCCAAAAGCGGACAACCAGGCAGGCAGTCAATCAGACAAGCAGTTTGTCAGTCAGTCAGTCAGTCAATCAATTTAATATGACTGCAGTGGAGAGAAGCCAGCTAATTGGCGAAACGAGACACGCTGAGAATATTGGCCTTTGCTGCTGTCTCGCTCGCCCAGACACGGCTGCACGAGGTGTGACAAAAGGTCAGCACTAAAGTTAAAAAACATGGCCAAAAGCAGAAGTCAAAAACCTTTGGCTCAAAAGACGCAACCAACAATGCAACTGAAGAAGAAGCCAGCAACAACAACAACAACACCAACAACAACAACCATGAAATGTAAAATAAGTTGTATTTTCTGTTGTTGTTGTTGTTGTTGTATGCTTCACTGCGCTCTCAGCGCTTGTCGCGACGTCAATGGCCTCCAAGTGGCGTCTTAAACAGATACACACACACACACACACACTCGCACACTCGCACACTCGCGCACACACGCCGCCAACGCAGCCGCCACATCAAATGGCCAAAAAAAAAAAAGCAGTCAAAACGCATGCGCAGCCGCTTTTCGGCTAAACAAACAAAAAGCCAAAACGCAATTGCCAAATGTAAATTACAAATTGCATGCCACACCCGCTAAAATGTGCTCCCCTCTCGCATCCCACTCTACTTCTCCCTACCGCATCTAAAGCTGCAATTGCCAATTGGCCTTTCCAAATGTCTTCAAAAGGAAGACAACAATGGAGCAGGGCCTACATAGAGTGGGGGAAGGTGGTAAAAAAAAAAGCCAAAACTTTGGCCATTTAGTCATTCACACACACTCACACACACACACACACACACACACACACACACACTCATGCACTCAGCCATCCATTCACTCAGCCATTCAGTTAGTCAATTGCACATTCGCCTGGCCCAACACATGTAACATGCGACGAGTACCCGTAATACACTCACATTAGTACTCAGTGCCCCGTTACTTGACACACACACACACGCACAGACAGTTAATCAGTCATTCACATTCACATCACTTTATAAGTGCTCTCTGACATTGTGAGAGACAGTGGGACAAGGCCAATAGAACATGCCCTGAAATTGCGTCGATCCCTTGAAAATAAACAAATACATTTACAAATAGAATGTTCAGCTGTGAGCCAAAAGAGGAAGTGAAAGTTAAATGGATCAAATCTTATTATTTATGACTCAACCAACTGAACATTAGATCAATCATAGAGCTGGGCGTGGCCAGCCTTGAATTGAACTGAACGCTGTGTAAAGTCATGTAACAGCCGGAGGACGGCGACAACTTGAGACAAATGTCTGGCAACTTTCTAGCCTTGTCGATAATATTACACGAATAATTAACGATCAGTTATAAATATAAATATCCAAAAACGATATCAGAAAGCTTCTACTAAATGGAGCCGACTTTCTTTAGGGCAAACTTCAAACTGGGTTAGGATATATCTATTCGCAGCTTCTCTTATTCGTTTCAATAAATACTTTGACTCTCGATTTGTATCGATTTTGGCTTCGCATTTTGCATCAGGCAACAGTTGGCTGAAAATTCTTTTACCGAATATTGGCTATATCCCATTTGAACTAAAATAAGTATCTTATGCAATAATACCTTTAAAAAGGAAGTACTTTGTGCTAGGCCTGGCAAACAAAAGCTCTACCTCATTTCAGATTTTTGATTATTCTATAATAGTTTAAACTAAATGTTTGATAAGCATAAATATTGCATATCGATAGCTGTTATCGATAACTTTTAGTTTCTAATTTAAGACTTAAGGTTGCCAACAGCAAGCTGACCTCCTTATAATATTGAAGCCTTAAATAAGCTACACATATTACGTTTTAATAGCTGTGTTTTTTCTTTGTTGTATCGTGAAATTAGGTTGAACTGCTTTGCGGCCATGTTGGGCATACCTTGCACCACTGTGCCATAGCCAATATTGCACATTTCGCTGCGGTATTATGTGAATCTTGGCGCAGTTGTTGTTGTTCTTCTCTGTCCGTCCGTCCGTCCGTCCGTCCTTCTGCCAGTTGGTGTCGAGAGGCGATGTGCGCATTGTCACCTCATGCATAACATGGCCAAGAAGTTGGACAGCTGCCGTCGCAGTACCCCTGGCCTAAGCTTACCCTTAAAAACAATCGAAAAAAGCAGAAGTGGCTTTGCAGCCCCTGCCTTTCTTGCCACCTCTCCCAATTCGTGTGATGTGTGTGTAGAGATAATTATAACTTTTCTTGGGCTCCATTGTTGCTGTTGTTGCTGTTGTTGTTGCTGTTGTTGGCTGGGCTATTTGGGCTGCCTCTGGCTGCAATTGTTGCTGCTGTTGCAATTAAAATAAGTTGAAGTTGTCTACCTTTTGCGACGAGCTGTTGCTGTTGCTGTTGCTGTTGCTGTTATTGTCGAAACTTGTTCGAGTGAAACACAAAAACTAAGAAAAAAGATTATAAAAAGAAAAAGAAGAGAAAAAACAGCAACAACAACTAAATTTAAGCCAACTCGACGCCAACTGCACATAATTCAAAATGTTAAAAGTTATCGTCAAGAGCGCAAAACATGTGAGCAGGCAATAGCTGGTATCGGCTGGAGAAGGAAGGGGGGGGGGGGTTGAGTCGAAGGAGAAGGGAAGGCGACCCGACCCGCTGCTGCTCTTTAAATATCGAACAGTCGTCGTGTCGAGCTGTTGCCCGGCTTTGGAGTCTCACCTGGTGGGTTTTTTGTACTCTTCATCTTCTTAAACGGGCTGGGCTGAAGCTGAAGCTGAGCCTCTCGAAATCGAAATTGAAATTGAAATTGAAATCGAAATGGGCTAACACCTTTTGCATGAACCGGTTGCAGTTCACATTACCTATACACACACACACACACACACACACACACACACACACGTCCCCCCTCTGGTGAATATTGTGGTTTGCCTTGAGGCATGCTCCGTCTCGCTTTCGCCTCGCACTGGCCCATACGGTCCATCTATTTACCATCTATTCAAGTGTTGTTAAATGCATCGCAATGCGGATTCGCAAAGCCCAATGAACTATTGCTGCAATTGCACGAAACAACATGCCAGCCACGGCGATCGCATGCCGCAATCCCAGACGAAGATCGCGATCAGCTCGAATCTCTTGGCTGGCTGTTAAATGGTAGACGGCCGGCCTGGCTAATGAAATTGTGAAAGGTATTTCGAGGCACACACACAAACAAAACAAAAACAAAACAAAAGTAAAACAAACAACTTCAAATGATGCAGCACAAAGACTCGCCCCAAAACATGATCAGTCATTAAAAGCACGCGATGATCTTGGGCTAAGCCAAATCAATCAACACTTCTCGAACCACACGGGTTTTCGCCTTTTGTTTTCATTTCATTTTTTCATTTTTCTTCATTTTGGATCTTGATTTTGTTCGATTTCGATTACAGCTTTAATCTTAATTAAGATAAGTCGTGGGGTTTCTTAATGTCAAATTAGTTCAAGGGCTTGCCTCCTATTAAAAAAGCTTCAAGAAATCAATATCATGCACGGATTTCAAGTTTATTCAGCTAATTATCGAAGGTAAAAAGTTGCAGAAGTAGGGTTATTTTCAAACGGAGAAGTAAGTGAAGACAAGCATCCTTGTTGAAGGGAAACCCACCTCAGATAATAATGTTTAAGCTGAGTAGAAAATAAGAGGATGTATTTGGAGTAGCCGGATCTACCTAAACTCTCAAGGATTATTGAGGTAGCTTTCCATGTCGCCTGCTCTCAAAGTCTGCCTTTCGCTAGAATCTTAAGTGAAAGCCAACTTTTATTTTCCTTGGGTTATTCCTATCTCTCTCTCTCTCTTGCTCTCGACTCTAGAATTGGGCTTAGATCCCTCAACCCACTTGCTTGGCTTGACCGCATTTACTTATTTGCTATTCGTTTCTTTGCAGTTGTCTATTGGGCTGCCTGGCCTTACTGGTGGCTGGCGAGGAGCTGGCTGTGGGAGCGTCAGAGAAGCAGGACGTCAATGCGCCGGCGACGGCTGAGTTCGAGACATCGCACAAGGTGCCGGAGGCGAACGTGTTAAGCGATGAGGGTTTCCATACGGCGCACAGGATTAGCATTCGTGCCACAGATCCGGCTGAATATTCAATGAATCTGCTGGCGACCAAGGAGCGGCCCGAACTGAACCCAGTGCTCAGTGCGCTCATCAACGAGGATGTGATGAAGAGCATTGAGGCCAAGCGCGCCATTGAGGAGGAGGAGCTGGCCGAGGTGCGTCGCGAAATTGAGGAGGCTGCTCTCACCGAGCTGGCACAAAAAAGTGTCACAGAGCAGCCAGCACTGCAGCTGACCACACAGCCGACGGCGTCGAAAAAGATTGACAATCTGGACGATGATATGCTGGTTGATCCGCACGAAGACTTTGTCAATCAGAACTTTGCACTGGATGGTGCCGGTAGCGAGAACAACAAGAAGTCGCGCATCGAAATCAAAAAGGGACCCAACGGCCAGGACTACGAGTACGAGTATGTCTATTACTACGAGGAGGACGAGGATGCCGATAGCAAGGCCAAGCCCGCCATTGAGGCACCCGCCGCCGTTGAGGCACCCGCCGATCTAACGCCCGAGACACGCGGCAAGACGCGCTATTCCAATATCGATCGCAGCACCCCGGCCACGCCCAGCGAGAATAGTCTGCAGAGCGGCAAGGCAAAGGGACGCGCCTCGAGCGCGGCCAGCGAGACCGCCGAGGATATCGAGGCGGAGCGCCTGCCCCTGAATACACGCTTCCCCAGCCGTGGCAAGAACATTGAGGTGCAGCCGACGCCGGCGCTGGACTCGCTGGAAACGGCCGCAGAGCGCAAGAAGATAAGCGTAAAGCGTCCCAGCCTGGAGCTGGTCGACAGCTCCACCTTCAACACTGACGAGAAGCAGCTCAAGGGCTCACGCAATGGCGATAAGGAGCTCAAGCCAGTCATTGCCGTCGAACAGGAGGAGGCAGCAGCAGCCGCTGCAGCAGCCGCCGCCGCAGCTGCCGCAGCCAAGGAGCGCGAGGAGGAGCAGGAGCAGCGCGAGATCACAGCCAAGCTGGACGACGATGATGCCGAGCAGACAACGCCGTCCATGGAGAAGGCCGCACTCGATCTGTATGCCATACTGACCAACGAGAACCTCAACAACGACGAGACCACCGCAGCGGATGCCAACGATGAGACCACAGTCAATCCCGACACGGCCAGCACAGATGACGATGGCGCTCTGACCACGCTGCAGGAGGAGCTCTCCTCGACGACAACAACGACCACTTCAACGACAACAACCACAACAACCACTACAGAGGCGCCCACTACGACAACCACAACGACAACCACAGCGGCGCCTTCTCTGTACGGCGGCAGACGTTCGGGTCTCAGCAGCCTGGCCGGACGCAATCGCTTTAAGTTGCGCGACAGCGGCTCCACCAGCACCACCACCACCACCGAATCGGCACCCACGGAGCCAACCAAAACCGGCAGAAGTAAGTGCATCCATCAGACATCCTTCTTCGGAATTCGGAACTAGTTAGATCCATGCCTGAAACGGGGAGTTTTTAACTAGATCAGTAGCTGCGATTGGTTTGTCAGTCATTCGGAACTAGTTAGAGTTGGAACTGAAATGGGGAGTCTGTAACTAGATCAGTAGCTGCAACTGATTCACAAGGAATTCTGAACTATTGACTCCCAATTAAATGGATCCACTTGGTTTTCGTTTATTTGGGTCTTGGACCAAATCGGAACTAGTTAGTGAAGCAGTCTAGTTGAGGTTGTCAGAATTGAAACAGAGGTTCATATTTTCTTCTTCTTTAGTAGTTGAGCATAGTTCGGAAGCTTCCATTGGTTCATCAGAGAACGGAATGGGGCTCAGCTGTAGAAGAGATAATAGCAGAGATAAGCTACATTAGCTTAAGATCTTCTTGAATTGAGAAATTGTTGTGCTTACAGTGCCTTGCTGTTGAGCTGTCGCCTGGGCTGGTTCAAAATTTATGCGAATTAGTTCAGCAGTATTTGAATAGGAGCTGAACTAGATCCGGCTCAGCAGCAGCTGGAGGTTATTGAATAATATCAATAAGTGAAACTTGCTCAGAATTCCAGTGAGTAGCTTGAACTGAACCAAAAAGCAACCTAGACTGGTTCATGAGTGAACCGAACTAGTTCATTAATTCAAATGCTTCAGCTAACTTTATTTAATGTACCTTACTGAGCACAGACTGGATCACAGGCAGCCTAGACTGGTTCTTAATTAAGTCTAACTAGTTCATAATTGGCTTAAACTAGCTCATCCTTGGTCAAATGAGTTCCATTTGTCTTGTTCTTTTTTTTTTCTAACCCATTTATTTATTGTTCCCTTGCTTTAGATCGCTTCTCACGCCCCTCGATTGGCGGCCGTTCCCGTCCGGGCGCCCGCACCACCGCCAGCCCGGAACCCGCCGCGGAGCCCGCTGCCGAGGAGGAGATTGTGCCCACCAAGGAGGTGAAACCCGTCAGCTCTGGCTTTGCACGCGGCAGACGTAAGTCGTAACGGAGTGAATGTCGAATAAAACCTAATCTCGCGTCCATTTGCAGCACGCAACCGCTTCAATCTGCGCGGCACAAGCACCACCACGACCACCACCGAGAAGTCCGCTGCCGGCGAGGAGGGCGCTGATGGTAGCAGCTCATCCGATTCTGCTGCGCCCAGCACAACGGCACGCAGCACGCTGCGCGGACGCCCCGGACTGAATCTGCGCGGACGCAGTCGCACCACGACGACCAGGGCGCCAGCCGCTGCGGAGGGCGCAGCCGTTGAGGAAGGCAGCAGCGCGGACGAGGGCAAGCCAGCGGCACCGGAGCCAGTGCGTCCTTCGCGTTTCAATTTGCATCGCGCCGGCGGCAATCGGCTGCTGCCACGCGGCAAGCTGGGACGCGCCGGTGTGAGCACGGAGGCGCCGAAGGAGGCGGCCGAGGACTCGGCGGCCGATAGCAGCCATCACAACGATGTGAAGGGCACGGAGGCGGAGGGCGGCGAGGCCGCTGAGAAGACTGAGGAGGGCGATGCCGCTGCCGGCAGCGCTGCCAACCATGCTGGACCCGTGTCCGGCCTCAATCGCCTCAAGAACCGACCGCGCCTCAATGCGCTGCACAAGACTGACGCGGCCAAGCCGAGAGCAGCCGCTGCCGCTGCCGGCGCCGGCGCCGCATCCTCGCCAGCGGTGGCGCCGCGCAAAATCAACCCGCTGCTAGCCAAGCGTCGTCTGCAACTGGGCGGCGCAGCGGCCGCAGCGGCTACCTCGACAACAGGTATACTCCAAGCAGCTCCGGCATTTGTCAGCCTCGGCTTTAACGCAATTTCATATCTTACAGAGACGCCCGCTGAGGGTGCCGGCGCATCGGATGCGTCCGGCGAGCAGGCAGCCAAGGAGGAGGCAGCGCCCGCCCCGGGCGGCAGCTCCGATGAGTCCGAGCCCAAGGAGCAGGAGACAACCGAAGCCGCTGAGGCCACAACCAAGCAACAGGCGCGCGGTCTTGGCCTGCTCGGCCAGCGTAGGCGTCTACCGCTGCGAAAGCCGGGCACCATACTGTAAGCCGGGACAAGCCTTTTCAAATGACAACAGCAGCAACTATTTCCCGTTCCCGTTCCCGTTCCCCGTCCCCTTTCCCTTGCCCGGTGGCAGCTGAAACTCTAGCGGATGTTGCAGTTGCCCCAAATCCTCAGACCCTCGACCCTCGGACAAGTGTCCTATCCCATGCCAAAACTTCGTTCCACATCCCACTACTTGCCCCGCCAACAGCTCCTGCCATCTCTCCCCTCTCTCTCTCTCTCTTTCTCTCTTTCTCTCTTTCTCGCTCCGCCTCCATTTGCTGCTATTCTCCTAATTGGATGGTTCCGCCCATCCAGCCCAGCGATAATAATTTTTACGATTTGCTCTTCCTTGTAAATTTTGGGTTTTACTTTCTTTCTTATTTCTCATAAGTTTCGCAGCCCGCGCTACGCCCCCTTCCCCCCTACTCAATCTTTTTGTCTGTTCTTAAAACGCGATTAGCTTTTTACACATACAATAATTAAAATAAAATATTGAAATAATATTTAAGTCTCCCTTGCGAACAAAACAAAAAGAAGTCACCAAAACAAAAGAAAAAAAAAAAACAAAAAGGAGAAGAATATGCGAATAAATCGAAAAAGAGAAGAAAATCAATTTGTGAGCAAAAGCGAAGCCTTCTGTAGAACCCTAAGCTGAGTATAAAAATGATATGATAATTCCACATTTGGGCTAGCCACAGATCAAAGAGCTCACAAGATATGAAATATGATATATTATGATACGAATTGTGCGTGAATAGCAAGATTTATTATAAAATTCTTTCCTGTTTCTCTTTATCTCAAACACCATTCTTTTTTTTTTTTTTGATACAATATAAACAAACGACTTTTAATTATACGTTTTTAAATAAAAAAACAAAAAATAAGTAAAAACTAAAAAAGGGAATATTTCAATCGGGTTGACAGCACTTTTTAATAAGGCAAGTATAAGTGTAATATATAATGAAAAGTTGGAAGCATCAGTTGCAATGCTGCCAACTTGTCTTTATAAGTTGACTCCAATATTTAAAACATTTAAGCGTTTATTGCAAAAGAAACTCTTCTGTCATGCTGCAGACAAGTTGGCGGCACTATTTAATTGAAACAATCTGGAAGCAACATTAGAAAAAGACAAGTTGGCAGCACTGTAACTGAATATTATGCGGACCATTTGGGCATTCGATGCGTATAAATTAAATAGGAACAAGCCAAAGACAAGTTGGCAGCACTAATAAGTGAATAGATCACTTAATAGCAAACAAGTTGGCAGCATCATGTTGAAATACTTCACTTAACACTTTCATCTTCTCAGTCATCGGAACAAGTTGGCAGCGCAAGATGAGTGCTAAGTTGAATGAAATACAAAGAGTTGGCCACACCAATTCCTAATAAAATATCGAAAAGAGAATAGCATAAGGACAAGTTGGCAACCACGTGTAACTCCCACGCAAAACAGAGTTGTCGCGTTATACGCTTGTTTAAGCTAAGCACTGAGCCATTTAACGTGGTCAATGCACAAGTTGGCAACACCATTTGGCAAAATTCGTCCCAGTTGACGAGGAATCAACACGTGCCCAGTGCATTCATTGGCCCCTTGGGTGCGAGCTGCGAACTGCGTCCATTACCAACTCCATTCGCTTCATTCGCAGCCGGTCAAAAGTGCCGGCAAATTAGCAATTCATAAACAAACGGACAATGGCCAAATTTCCCACTATTTTCGCACTCACTTACGAGTTACAAACGAGCCGTTCACGATTAACTTACTCGATTCACGACTCATATTCAGAGTCGAGTGTTCAGATGCGATGCTCGACTTTGGCCCACGAGCGATTCGGCGCGATGCAGCGACTTCTCGAGCGACTTCTCCAGTGAGTTTTGAGCCTTTTTCGAGCGACTTCTTGCCGAGTTGAGTCTTTGAGCAAATGTCCCGTTATTTTGTGTAGCACGTGCCACAGTCAAAGGCGGCTGCGGGGCAATGCGAACGATTTGTGGCCAGACCAAATAAGCCCTTGTTCAGCTGCCAATTGTTGACCCATTGGGCTAAAAGACAACAGCGTCAGATGCTGGCGGCAAATTAATTACCTAGACTTAAGTTCCCATTATTGTTTGTTATGCGCACAGTGGGACAAGTGCGCGATTTCATTAGATAAATTGTTGGTATGCAAATGGTTAAAAAAAAAAATTAAAAGAACGCCCTTCCCATTCGCACTCAAACCCGTAAATTGGCAAGTTCAGCGGAACCTTTTTGCGTTTTCAATGGGTTCCCGGTATAATAAGCTAATTAAGTTGGCTGCGCCTGAAAATCGTTTTAAATTTATCGATATTTGTAAAGCCAACCTTTAGGGGTTCACATTTGATTCAAGCTTTCAGCTAGTTTGTAACATATTTAAGCTAAGTTAAGGAAAAAGCTTGAAAAAATGAAATGTATGCAAATGTACGTGAGTTTTTGGACCAGCATTGCCACCTGATGTGTGCCAATTTGCGGCGTTGCCGCCGAATGGAAAGAAGAGCTAAAGAGTGTGAGGCTTCACTTAGAAGTAAATGCTGCCAGACTTGCAAACTCTTCATGCTGCTGTACATTTAAGATAACTACATGATCATGATCTAGATCTGGAGACTGCAAATTATAATTATAATTATTAAATAATGCATTATGTTAAATGATAAGTTGATAGGGATACGTGAGAGGGTCGACGTTACGTAACAGATGCGTAAGAGGCATGCGAGTCACGTAAGCGTCTGAAATGTAGACCACAAGAAGAAGCGTAAGCACAACGATAAACATATGTTGCAGAGTCAGAGAGAGAGAGAGAGACAGCGAGAGAGAGAAATATCCCGCTCTGCCCTCGCCCCACCACCACGCTGCGCACTCTGCTCATGCAGTTCAAACAAGAATCAAATGATGTCAAGACATTGGCCCAATAGGCCAACTATTGCAATGCGAGTATTTATTTATTTATTTATCTGTTTGTATCGAAACCCCCTACACCCCCTACACCCCCACACAGTTAAAGAAGCCCCGCTCCCACACACAGCGTGAACGCAGCAAGAGCTTAGCATATAAAAGCCATGCGTTGCCGTCGAGAGGCAACGCAGCAGTTTCGAACAGCTATCAGCATGCAACTCGAGTGGATTATTGTGGGCTTCGGTTTAATCATCGGCTATGGCAGCGGCAGCACCACCTGCAGCACGGCCAGCAGCAGCAGCCCCGCCCCTAACACCATCCGCACCCACTCCAAGAACAACAACATAAACAACAGCTCGCTGCCTGCAGCTGTTGCAGATCTGGATAATCGGGATATAATGCGCCTGTGGGCGGCCGTCCTGCAAGCGATTAATGCAGCCGAACTGCAGCGTCTTGACATGGGCCACGCCCCATCGGCAGCCCAAGCGCCCAACGGCCAGCGTTTGAATAGCAAACGCATGAAATGGCGACCCAACAGCAAGCTGCTGGACAGGCGCTCAGAGTTCGAGCCGGCGCCGTTTGCAGCTGCTGCGGAGCAACGTTCGGGCACCTATACCAGCACCGAGGAGGACAACCACAATCCCACCTACATTGATGTGCGGGACAACGAACCACAACCCTCACCCTGGTGGTTCTAAGCGCAAGAACTATTTGAATTCTGTCGGATTTATCGAAATTTATCTACAATTCAATTCGATTCGATTCGAAGCTCGAGTACTCTTTTAAAAGTATTAGAAATAAGTTTTTTTTGTGTTATTTTTTTTGCAAGTTCTTCTTAGGCTTAAGTAGCTGCCTCTGCTGCTGAGCTTATGTTTTTTTAGCCAAGACACAAACCATGTGCGGCACATAGCAGCCAGCTTTTATACGCGTGTAAATAAAAATGTGCTTTGCAATCAAATTTCGAGTTTTGTTGCTTGTTTATAGAGAATGTTATATTAATTAATCGAAATGTACTTGTAGGAATATTTCTTTAAGAATAAAGAAATGGATGCAGAATAAGGGAATATATCTCTATTAAATCTATACAGCATAAAAACGTGTTCGTATGTATATACTAATACATAAGTCTGTTTAGGAATTTGCAAAAATAAAACAAATGAAATTCGATTTTGGGATCATGAATGTGGAAAAGCAAATGCACGAACCAAACGCCTAGGCTCGAACCATGGCTTTCTTTTTTGAGTTTCCAACCATGTTCAATTATATTTGTACCAGCGGGGTAACACATATCAAAAATAGATCATTGAAAATGAGTTTGACCGATCGAATGGCAAACAAAAAAGTTTTATGCAAACCTTGAACATAGATACAAACCTCGTGAAAATCGGATGAGGTTTGACCGAGTTATGAGAATGGGAAATATTGAACCATGTTCCATGTTTGACCAATATGAGGATTGATCCAAGTCCAGGGTAAAATTTGACATGAATTTGGACCAAAAAAATCGCTTTCAGATTTAAATGCCGAATTGATCTAGAGGTCAAACCATGAATAAAAAACCAAACCTCGTGAAAATTGGTTGAGTTTTGACCGAGTTATGAGAATGGGAAATATTGAACCATGTCCCATGAGGATTGATCCAAGTCCAGGGTAAAATTTGACATGCATTTGGACCAAAAAAAACGTCCCCAAACTTAAATGCAGAATTGGCCTAGAGGTCAAACCATGAACAAAAAACTAAGCCTCGTGAAAATCGGTTGAGTTTTGACCGAGTTATGAGAATGGGAAATATTGAACCATGTTCCATGTTTGACCAATATGAGGATTGACCCAAGTCCAGGGTAAAATTTGACATGAATTTTGACCAAAAAAATCGCTTCCAGATTTAAATGCCGAATTGATCTAGAGGTCAAACCATGAACAAAAAACTAAACCTCGTGAAAATCGGTTGAGTTTTGACCGAGTTATGAGAATGGGAAATATTGAACCATGTCCCATGAGGATTGACCCAAGTCCAGGGTAAAATTTGACATGAATTTGGACCAAAAAAAACGTCCCCAAACTTAAATGCAGAATTGGTCTAGAGGTCAAACCATGAACAAAAAACTAAGCCTCGTGAAAATCGGTTGAGTTTTGACCGAGTTATGGGAATGGGAAATATTGAACCATGTTCCATGTTTGACCAATATGAGGATTGACCCAAGTCCAGGGTAAAATTTGACATGAATTTTGACCAAAAAAATCGCTTCCAGATTTAAATGCCGAATTGATCTAGAGGTCAAACCATGAACAAAAAACTAAACCTCGTGAAAATCGGTTGAGTTTTGACCGAGTTATGAGAATGGGAAATATTGAACCATGTCCCATGAGGATTGACCCAAGTCCAGGGTAAAATTTGACATGAATTTGGACCAAAAAAAACGTCCCCAAACTTAAATGCAGAATTGGTCTAGAGGTCAAACCATGAACAAAAAACTAAGCCTCGTGAAAATCGGTTGAGTTTTGACCGAGTTATGGGAATGGGAAATATTGAACCATGTTCCATGTTTGACCAATATGAGGATTGACCCAAGTCCAGGGTAAAATTTGACATGAATTTTGACCAAAAAAATCGCTTCCAGATTTAAATGCCGAATTGATCTAGAGGTCAAACCATGAACAAAAAACTAAACCTCGTGAAAATCGGTTGAGTTTTGACCGAGTTATGAGAATGGGAAATATTGAACCATGTCCCAGGTTTAACCCATATGAGGATTGATCCAAGTCCACGGTAAAATTTGACATGAATTTGGACCAAAAAAAACGTCCCCAAACTTAAATGCAGAATTGATCTAGAGGTCAAACCATGAACAAAAAACTAAACCTCGTGAAAATCGGTTGAGTTTTGACCGAGTTATGAGAATGGGAAATATTGAACCATGTTCCATGTTTGACCAATATGAGGATTGACCCAAGTCCAGGGTAAAATTTGACATGAATTTGGACCAAAAAAATCGCTTCCAGATTTAAATGCCGAATTGATCTTGAGGTCAAACCATGAACAAAAAACTAAACCTCGTGAAAATTGGTTGAGTTTTGACCGAGTTATGAGAATGGGAAATATTGAACCATGTCCCATGTTTGACCCATATGAGGATTGATCCAAGTCCAGGGTGAAATTTGACATAAATTTGGATTAAAAAAATCGCTTCCAGATTTAAATGTCGAATTGATCTAGAGGTCAAACCATGAATAAAAAACCAAACCTCGTGAAAATTGGTTGAGTTTTGACCGAGTTATGAGAATGGGAAATATTGAACCATGTCCCATGTTTGACCCATATGAGGATTGATCCAAGTCCAGGGTAAAATTTGACATGAATTTGGACCAAAAAAAACGTCCCCGAACTTAATTGCAGAATTGGTCTAGAGGTCAAACCATGAACAAAAAACTAAGCCTCGTGAAAATCGGTTGAGTTTTGACCGAGTTATGAGAATGGGAAATATTGAACCATGTTCCATGTTTGACCAATATGAGGATTGACCCAAGTCCAGGGTAAAATTTGACATGAATTTTGACCAAAAAAATCGCTTCCAGATTTAAATGCCGAATTGATCTAGAGGTCAAACCATGAACAAAAAACTAAACCTCGTGAAAATCGGTTGAGTTTTGACCGAGTTATGAGAATGGGAAATATTGAACCATGTCCCATGAGGATTGACCCAAGTCCAGGGTAAAATTTGACATGAATTTGGACCAAAAAAAACGTCCCCAAACTTAAATGCAGAATTGGTCTAGAGGTCAAACCATGAATAAAAAACCAAACCTCGTGAAAATTGGTTGAGTTTTGACCGAGTTATGAGAATGGGAATATTGAACCATGTCCCATGTTTGACCCATATGAGGATTGATCCAAGTCCACGGTAAAATTTGACATGAATTTGGACCAAAAAAAACGTCCCCAAACTTAAATGCAGAATTGGTCTAGAGGTCAAACCATGAACAAAAAACTAAACCTCGTGAAAATCGGTTGAGTTTTGACCGAGTTATGAGAATGGGAAATATTGAACCATGTTCCATGTTTGACCAATATGAGGATTGACCCAAGTCCAGGGTAAAATTTGACATGAATTTTGACCAAAAAAATCGCTTCCAGATTTAAATGCCGAATTGATCTTGAGGTCAAACCATGAACAAAAAACTAAACCTCGTGAAAATTGGTTGAGTTTTGACTGAGTTATGAGAATGGGAAATATTGAACCATGTCCCATGTTTGACCCATATGAGGATTGATCCAAGTCCACGGTAAAATTTGACATGAATTTGGACCAAGAAAAACGTCCCCAAACTTAAATGCCGAATTGATCTAGAGGTCAAACCATGAACAAAAAACTAAACCTCGTGAAAATCGGTTGAGTTTTGACCGAGTTATGAGAATGGGAAATATTGAACCATGTCCCATGTTTGTCCCATATGAGGATTGATCTAAGTCCACGGTAAAATTTGACATGAATTTGGACCAAAAAAATCGCTTCCAGATTTAAATGCCGAATTGATCTAGAGGTCAAACCATGAATAAAAAACCAAACCTCGTGAAAATTGGTTGAGTTTTGACCGAGTTATGAGAATGGGAAATATTGAACCATGTCCCATGTGTGACCCATATGAGGATTGATCCAAGTCCACGGTAAAATTTGACATGAATTTGGACCAAAAAAAACGTCCCCAAACTTAAATGCCGAATTGATCTAGAGGTCAAACCATGAACAAAAAACTAAACCTCGTGAAAATCGGTTGAGTTTTGACCGAGTTATGAGAATGGGAAATATTGAACCATGTCCCATGTTTGTCCCATATGAGGATTGATCTAAGTCCACGGTAAAATTTGACATGAATTTGGACCAAAAAAATCGCTTCCAGATTTAAATGCCGAATTGATCTAGAGGTCAAACCATGAATAAAAAACCAAACCTCGTGAAAATTGGTTGAGTTTTGACCGAGTTATGAGAATGGGAATATTGAACCATGTCCCATGTTTGACCCATATGAGGATTGATCCAAGTCCAGGGTGAAATTTGACATAAATTTGGATTAAAAAAATCGCTTCCAGATTTAAATGTCGAATTGATCTAGAGGTCAAACCATGAATAAAAAACCAAACCTCGTGAAAATTGGTTGAGTTTTGACCGAGTTATGAGAATGGGAAATATTGAACCATGTCCCATGTTTGACCCATATGAGGATTGATCCAAGTCCAGGGTAAAATTTGACATGAATTTGGACCAAAAAAAACGTCCCCGAACTTAATTGCAGAATTGGTCTAGAGGTCAAACCATGAACAAAAAACTAAACCTCGTGAAAATCGGTTGAGTTTTGACCGAGTTATGAGAATGGGAAATATTGAACCATGTTCCATGTTTGACCAATATGAGGATTGACCCAAGTCCAGGGTAAAATTTGACATGAATTTGGACCAAAAAAAACGTCCCCAAACTTAAATGCAGAATTGATCTAGAGGTCAAACCATGAACAAAAAACTAAACCTCGTGAAAATCGGTTGAGTTTTGACCGAGTTATGAGAATGGGAAATATTGAACCATGTTCCATGTTTGGCCAATATGAGGATTGACCCAAGTCCAGGGTAAAATTTGACATGAATTTGGACCAAAAAAATCGCTTCCAGATTTAAATGCCGAATTGATCTAGAGGTCAAACCATGAACAAAAAACTAAACCTCGTGAAAATTGGTTGAGTTTTGACCGAGTTATGAGAATGGGAAATATTGAACCATGTTCCATGTTTGACCCATATGAGGATTGATCCAAGTCCACGGTAAAATTTGACATGAATTTGGACCAAGAAAAACGTCCCCAAACTTAAATGCCGAATTGATCTAGAGGTCAAACCATGAACAAAAAACTAAACCTCGTGAAAATCGGTTGAGTTTTGACCGAGTTATGAGAATGGGAAATATTGAACCATGTCCCATGTTTGTCCCATATGAGGATTGATCTAAGTCCACGGTAAAATTTGACATGAATTTGGACCAAAAAAATCGCTTCCAGATTTAAATGCCGAATTGATCTAGAGGTCAAACCATGAATAAAAAACCAAACCTCGTGAAAATTGGTTGAGTTTTGACCGAGTTATGAGAATGGGAAATATTGAACCATGTCCCATGTGTGACCCATATGAGGATTGATCCAAGTCCAGGGTGAAATTTGACATAAATTTGGATTAAAAAAATCGCTTCCAGATTTAAATGTCGAATTGATCTAGAGGTCAAACCATGAATAAAAAACCAAACCTCGTGAAAATTGGTTGAGTTTTGACCGAGTTATGAGAATGGGAAATATTGAACCATGTCCCATGTTTGACCCATATGAGGATTGATCCAAGTCCACGGTAAAATTTGACATGAATTTGGACCAAAAAAAAACGTCCCCAAACTTAAATGCCGAATTGATCTTGAGGTCAAACCATGAACAAAAAACTAAACCTCGCGAAAATCGGTTGAGTTTTGACCGAGTTATGAGAATGGGAAATATTGAACCATGTCCCATGTTTAACCCATATGAGGATTGATCCAAGTCCACGGTAAAATTTGACATGAATTTGGACCAAAAAAATCGCTTCCAGATTAAAATGCCGAATTGATCTTGAGGTCAAACCATGAACAAAAAACTAAACCTCGTGAAAATTGGTTGAGTTTTGACCGAGTTATGAGAATGGGAAATATTGAACCATGTCCCATGTTTAAGCCATATGAGGATTGATCCAAGTCCACGGTAAAATTTGACATGAATTTGGACCAAAAAAATCGCTTCCAGATTTAAATGCCGAATTGATCTAGAGGTCAAACCATGAACAAAAAACTAAACCTCGTGAAAATTGGTTGAGTTTTGACCGAGTTATGAGAATGGGAAATATTGAACCATGTCCCATGTTTGACCCATATGAGGATTGATCCAAGTCCACGGTAAAATTTGACATGAATTTGGACCAAAAAAAACGTCCCCAAACTTAAATGCAGGATTGATCTAGAGGTCAAACCATGAACAAAAAACTAAACCTCGTGAAAATTGGTTGAGTTTTGACCGAGTTATGAGAATGGGAAATATTGAACCATGTCCCATGTTTGTCCCATATGAGGATTGATCTAAGTCCACGGTAAAATTTGACATGAATTTGGACCAAAAAAATCGCTTCCAGATTTAAATGCCGAATTGATCTAGTGGTCAAACCATGAACAAAAAACTAAACCTCATGAAAATCGGTTGAGTTTTGACCGAGTTATGAGAATGGGAATATTGAACCATGTTCCATGTTTGACCAATATGAGGATTGATCCAAGTCCAGGGTCAAATTTGACATGAATTTGGACCAAAAAAAACGTCCCCAAACTTAAATGCCGAATTGATCTAGAGGTCAAACCATGAATAAAAAACCAAACCTCGTGAAAATTGGTTGAGTTTTTACCGAGTTATGAGAATGGGAAATATTGAACCATGTTCCATGTTTGGCCAATATGAGGATTGACCCAAGTCCAGGGTAAAATTTGACATGAATTTGGACCAAAAAAATCGCTTCCAGATTTAAATGCCGAATTGATCTAGAGGTCAAACCATGAACAAAAAACTAAACCTCGTGAAAATTGGTTGAGTTTTGACCGAGTTATGAGAATGGGAAATATTGAACCATGTTCCATGTTTGACCAATATGAGGATTGACCCAAGTCCAGGGTAAAATTTGACATGAATTTGGACCAAAAAAATCGCTTCCAGATTTAAATGCCGAATTGATCTAGAGGTCAAACCATGAACAAAAAACTAAACCTCGTGAAAATTGGTTGAGTTTTGACCGAGTTATGAGAATGGGAAATATTGAACCATGTTCCATGTTTGACCAATATGAGGATTGACCCAAGTCCAGGGTAAAATTTGACATGAATTTGGACCAAAAAAATCGCTTCCAGATTTTAATGCCGACTTGATCTAGAGGTCAAACCATGAACAAAAAACTAAACCTCGTGAAAATTGGTTGAGTTTTGACCGAGTTATGAGAATGGGAATATTGAACCATGTTCCATGTTTGACCCATATGAGGATTGATCCAAGTCCAGGGTGAAATTTGACATGAATTTGGACCAAAAAAAACGTCCCCAAACTTAAATGCAGAATTGATCTAGAGGTCAAACCATGAACAAAAAACTAAACCTCGTGAAAATTGGTTGAGTTTTGACCGAGTTATGAGAATGGGAAATATTGAACCATGTCCCATGTTTGTCCCATATGAGGATTGATCTAAGTCCACGGTAAAATTTGACATGAATTTGGACCAAAAAAATCGCTTCCAGGTTTAAATGCCGAATTGATCTAGAGGTCAAACCATGAACAAAAAACTAAACCTCGTGAAAATCGGTTGAGTTTTGACCGAGTTATGAGAATGGGAAATATTGAACCATGTCCCATGCTTGACCCATATGAGGATTGATCCAAGTCCACGGTAAAATTTGACATGAATTTGGACCAAAAAAAACGTCCCCAAACTTAAATGCAGAATTGATCTAGAGGTCAAACCATGAACAAAAAAGTAAGCCTCGTGAAAATTGGTTGAGTTTTGACCGAGTTATGAGAATGGGAAATATTGAACCATGATCCATGTTTGACCAATATGAGGATTGACCCAAGTCCAGGGTAAAATTTGACATGAATTTGGACCAAAAAAATCGCTTCCAGATTTAAATGCCGAATTGATCTAGAGGTCAAACCATGAACAAAAAACTAAACCTCATGAAAATCGGTTGAGTTTTGACCGAGTTATGAGAATGGGAATATTGAACCATGTTCCATGTTTGACCAATATGAGGAGTGATCCAAGTCCAGGGTAAAATTTGACATGAATTTAGACCAAAAAAATCGCTTTCAGATTTAAATTCCGAATGGATCTAAAGGTCAAACCATGAACAAAAAACTAAACCTCATGAAAATCGGTTGAGTTTTGACCGAGTTATGAGAATGGGAATATTGAACCATGTTCCATGTTTGACCAATATGAGGATTGATCCAAGTCCAGGGTGAAATTTGACATGAATTTGGACCAAAAAAAACATCCCCAAACTTAAATGCAGAATTGATCTAGAGGTCAAACCATGAACAAAAAACTAAACCTCGTGAAAATTGGTTGAGTTTTGACCGAGTTATGAGAATGGGAAATATTGAACCATGTCCCATGTTTGTCCCATATGAGGATTGATCCAAGTCCACGGTAAAATTTGACATGAATTTGGACCAAAAAAATCGCTTCCAGATTTAAATGCCGAATTGATCTAGAGGTCAAACCATGAACAAAAAACTAAACCTCGTGAAAATCGGTTGAGTTTTGACCGAGTTATGAGAATGGGAATATTGAACCATGTTCCATGTTTGACCAATATGAGGATTGATCCAAGTCCAGGGTGAAATTTGACATGAATTTGGACCAAAAAAAACATCCCCAAACTTAAATGCAGAATTGATCTAGAGGTCAAACCATGAACAAAAAACTAAACCTCGTGAAAATTGGTTGAGTTTTGACCGAGTTATGAGAATGGGAAATATTGAACCATGTCCCATGTTTGTCCCATATGAGGATTGATCCAAGTCCACGGTAAAATTTGACATGAATTTGGACCAAAAAAATCGCTTCCAGATTTAAATGCCGAATTGATCTAGAGGTCAAACCATGAACAAAAAACTAAACCTCGTGAAAATCGGTTGAGTTTTGACCGAGTTATGAGAATGGGAAATATTGAACCATGTCCCATGTTTGACCCATATGAGGATTGATCCAAGTCCACGGTAAAATTTGACATGAATTTGGACCAAAAAAAACGTCCCCAAACTTAAATGCAGAATTGATCTAGAGGTCAAACCATGAACAAAAAACTAAACCTCGTGAAAATTGGTTGAGTTTTGACCGAGTTATGAGAATGGGAAATATTGAACCATGATCCATGTTTGACCAATATGAGGATTGACCCAAGTCCAGGGTAAAATTTGACATGAATTTGGACCAAAAAAATCGCTTCCAGATTTAAATGCCGAATTGATCTAGAGGTCAAACCATGAACAAAAAACTAAACCTCATGAAAATCGGTTGAGTTTTGACCGAGTTATGAGAATGGGAATATTGAACCATGTTCCATGTTTGACCAATATGAGGATTGATCCAAGTCCAGGGTAAAATTTGACATGAATTTAGACCAAAAAAATCGCTTCCAGATTTAAATTCCGAATGGATCTAGAGGTCAAACCATGAACAAAAAACTAAACCTCATGAAAATCGGTTGAGTTTTGACCGAGTTATGAGAATGGGAATTTTGAACCATGTTTGACCAATATGAGGATTGATCCAAGTCCAGGGTAAAATTTGACATGAATTTGGACCAAAAAAATCGCTTCCAGATTTAAATGCCGAATTGATCTAGAGGTCAAACCATGAACAAAAAACTAAACCTCATGAAAATCGGTTGAGTTTTGACCGAGTTATGAGAATGGGAATATTGAACCATGTTCCATGTTTGACCAATATGAGGATTGATCCAAGTCCAGGGTCAAATTTGACATGAATTTGGACCAAAAAAAACGTCCCCAAACTTAAATGCAGAATTGATCTAGAGGTCAAACCATGAACAAAAAACTAAACCTCGTGAAAATTGGTTGAGTTTTGACCGAGTTATGAGAATGGGAAATATTGAACCATGATCCATGTTTGACCAATATGAGGATTGATCCAAGTCCAGGGTAAAATTTGACATGAATTTAGACCAAAAAAATCGCTTCCAGATTTAAATTCCGAATGGATCTAGAGGTCAAACCATGAACAAAAAACTAAACCTCGTGAAAATTGGTTGAGTTTTGACCGAGTTATGAGAATGGGAATATTGAACCATGTTCCATGTTTGACCCATATGAGGATTGATCCAAGTCCAGGGTGAAATTTGACATGAATTTGGACCAAAAAAAACGTCCCCAAACTTAAATGCAGAATTGATCTAGAGGTCAAACCATGAACAAAAAACTAAACCTCGTGAAAATTGGTTGAGTTTTGACCGAGTTATGAGAATGGGAAATATTGAACCATGTCCCATGTTTGTCCCATATGAGGATTGATCTAAGTCCACGGTAAAATTTGACATGAATTTGGACCAAAAAAATCGCTTCCAGGTTTAAATGCCGAATTGATCTAGAGGTCAAACCATGAACAAAAAACTAAACCTCGTGAAAATCGGTTGAGTTTTGACCGAGTTATGAGAATGGGAAATATTGAACCATGTCCCATGCTTGACCCATATGAGGATTGATCCAAGTCCACGGTAAAATTTGACATGAATTTGGACCAAAAAAAACGTCCCCAAACTTAAATGCAGAATTGATCTAGAGGTCAAACCATGAACAAAAAAGTAAGCCTCGTGAAAATTGGTTGAGTTTTGACCGAGTTATGAGAATGGGAAATATTGAACCATGATCCATGTTTGACCAATATGAGGATTGACCCAAGTCCAGGGTAAAATTTGACATGAATTTGGACCAAAAAAATCGCTTCCAGATTTAAATGCCGAATTGATCTAGAGGTCAAACCATGAACAAAAAACTAAACCTCATGAAAATCGGTTGAGTTTTGACCGAGTTATGAGAATGGGAATATTGAACCATGTTCCATGTTTGACCAATATGAGGAGTGATCCAAGTCCAGGGTAAAATTTGACATGAATTTAGACCAAAAAAATCGCTTTCAGATTTAAATTCCGAATGGATCTAAAGGTCAAACCATGAACAAAAAACTAAACCTCATGAAAATCGGTTGAGTTTTGACCGAGTTATGAGAATGGGAATATTGAACCATGTTCCATGTTTGACCAATATGAGGATTGATCCAAGTCCAGGGTGAAATTTGACATGAATTTGGACCAAAAAAAACATCCCCAAACTTAAATGCAGAATTGATCTAGAGGTCAAACCATGAACAAAAAACTAAACCTCGTGAAAATTGGTTGAGTTTTGACCGAGTTATGAGAATGGGAAATATTGAACCATGTCCCATGTTTGTCCCATATGAGGATTGATCCAAGTCCACGGTAAAATTTGACATGAATTTGGACCAAAAAAATCGCTTCCAGATTTAAATGCCGAATTGATCTAGAGGTCAAACCATGAACAAAAAACTAAACCTCGTGAAAATCGGTTGAGTTTTGACCGAGTTATGAGAATGGGAATATTGAACCATGTTCCATGTTTGACCAATATGAGGATTGATCCAAGTCCAGGGTGAAATTTGACATGAATTTGGACCAAAAAAAACATCCCCAAACTTAAATGCAGAATTGATCTAGAGGTCAAACCATGAACAAAAAACTAAACCTCGTGAAAATTGGTTGAGTTTTGACCGAGTTATGAGAATGGGAAATATTGAACCATGTCCCATGTTTGTCCCATATGAGGATTGATCCAAGTCCACGGTAAAATTTGACATGAATTTGGACCAAAAAAATCGCTTCCAGATTTAAATGCCGAATTGATCTAGAGGTCAAACCATGAACAAAAAACTAAACCTCGTGAAAATCGGTTGAGTTTTGACCGAGTTATGAGAATGGGAAATATTGAACCATGTCCCATGTTTGACCCATATGAGGATTGATCCAAGTCCACGGTAAAATTTGACATGAATTTGGACCAAAAAAAACGTCCCCAAACTTAAATGCAGAATTGATCTAGAGGTCAAACCATGAACAAAAAACTAAACCTCGTGAAAATTGGTTGAGTTTTGACCGAGTTATGAGAATGGGAAATATTGAACCATGATCCATGTTTGACCAATATGAGGATTGACCCAAGTCCAGGGTAAAATTTGACATGAATTTGGACCAAAAAAATCGCTTCCAGATTTAAATGCCGAATTGATCTAGAGGTCAAACCATGAACAAAAAACTAAACCTCATGAAAATCGGTTGAGTTTTGACCGAGTTATGAGAATGGGAATATTGAACCATGTTCCATGTTTGACCAATATGAGGATTGATCCAAGTCCAGGGTAAAATTTGACATGAATTTAGACCAAAAAAATCGCTTCCAGATTTAAATTCCGAATGGATCTAGAGGTCAAACCATGAACAAAAAACTAAACCTCATGAAAATCGGTTGAGTTTTGACCGAGTTATGAGAATGGGAATTTTGAACCATGTTTGACCAATATGAGGATTGATCCAAGTCCAGGGTAAAATTTGACATGAATTTGGACCAAAAAAATCGCTTCCAGATTTAAATGCCGAATTGATCTAGAGGTCAAACCATGAACAAAAAACTAAACCTCATGAAAATCGGTTGAGTTTTGACCGAGTTATGAGAATGGGAATATTGAACCATGTTCCATGTTTGACCAATATGAGGATTGATCCAAGTCCAGGGTCAAATTTGACATGAATTTGGACCAAAAAAAACGTCCCCAAACTTAAATGCAGAATTGATCTAGAGGTCAAACCATGAACAAAAAACTAAACCTCGTGAAAATTGGTTGAGTTTTGACCGAGTTATGAGAATGGGAAATATTGAACCATGATCCATGTTTGACCAATATGAGGATTGATCCAAGTCCAGGGTAAAATTTGACATGAATTTAGACCAAAAAAATCGCTTCCAGATTTAAATTCCGAATGGATCTAGAGGTCAAACCATGAACAAAAAACTAAACCTCGTGAAAATTGGTTGAGTTTTGACCGAGTTATGAGAATGGGAAATATTGAACCATGTCCCATGTTTGTCCCATATGAGGATTGATCCAAGTCCACGGTAAAATTTGACATGAATTTGGACCAAAAAAATCGCTTCCAGATTTAAATGCCGAATTGATCTATTTGGACCAAAAAAAACATCCCCAAACTTAAATGCAGAATTGATCTAGAGGTCAAACCATGAACAAAAAACTAAACCTCGTGAAAATCGGTTGAGTTTTGACCGAGTTATGAGAATGGGAATTATTGAACCATGTCCCAGGTTTAACCCATATGAGGATTGATCCAAGTCCACGGTAAAATTTGACATGAATTTGGACCAAAAAAATCGCTTCCAGATTTAAATGCCGAATTGATCTAGAGGTCAAACCATGAACAAAAAACTAAACCTCGTGAAAATCGGTTGAGTTTTGACCGAGTTATGAGAATGGGAAATATTGAACCATGTCCCATGTTTGACCCATATGAGGATTGATCCAAGTCCACGGTAAAATTTGACATGAATTTGGACCAAAAAAAACGTCCCCAAACTTAAATGCAGAATTGATCTAGAGGTCAAACCATGAACAAAAAACTAAACCTCGTGAAAATTGGTTGAGTTTTGACCGAGTTATGAGAATGGGAAATATTGAACCATGATCCATGTTTGACCAATATGAGGATTGACCCAAGTCCAGGGTAAAATTTGACATGAATTTGGACCAAAAAAATCGCTTCCAGATTTAAATGCCGAATTGATCTAGAGGTCAAACCATGAACAAAAAACTAAACCTCATGAAAATCGGTTGAGTTTTGACCGAGTTATGAGAATGGGAATATTGAACCATGTTCCATGTTTGACCAATATGAGGATTGATCCAAGTCCAGGGTAAAATTTGACATGAATTTAGACCAAAAAAATCGCTTCCAGATTTAAATTCCGAATGGATCTAGAGGTCAAACCATGAACAAAAAACTAAACCTCATGAAAATCGGTTGAGATTTGACCGAGTTATGAGAATGGGAATTTTGAACCATGTTCCATGTTTGACCAATATGAGGATTGATCCAAGTCCAGGGTCAAATTTGACATGAATTTGGACCAAAAAAAAACGTCCCCAAACTTAAATGCCGAATTGATCTAGAGGTCAAACCATGAACAAAAAACTAAACCTCGTGAAAATTGGTTGAGTTTTGACCGAGTTATGAGAATGGGAAATATTGAACCATGTCCCATGTTTGTCCCATATGAGGATTGATCCAAGTCCACGGTAAAATTTGACATGAATTTGGACCAAAAAAATCGCTTCCAGATTTAAATGGCGAATTGATCTAGAGGTCAAACCATGAACAAAAAACTAAACCTCGTGAAAATCGGTTGAGTTTTGACCGAGTTATGAGAATGGGAAATATTGAACCATGTCCCAGGTTTAACCCATATGAGGATTGATCCAAGTCCACGGTAAAATTTGACATGAATTTGGACCAAAAAAATCGCTTCCAGATTTAAACGCCGAATTGATCTAGAGGTCAAACCATGAACAAAAAACTAAACCTCGTGAAAATCGGTTGAGTTTTGACCGAGTTATGAGAATGGGAAATATTGAACCATGTCCCATGTTTGACCCATATGAGGATTGATCCAAGTCCACGGTAAAATTTGACATGAATTTGGACCAAAAAAAACGTCCCCAAACTTAAATGCAGAATTGATCTAGAGGTCAAACCATGAACAAAAAACTAAACCTCGTGAAAATTGGTTGAGTTTTGACCGAGTTATGAGAATGGGAAATATTGAACCATGATCCATGTTTGACCAATATGAGGATTGATCCAAGTCCAGGGTAAAATTTGACATGAATTTAGACCAAAAAAATCGCTTCCAGATTTAAATTCCGAATTGATATAGAGGTCAAACCATGAACAAAAAACTAAACCTCGTGAAAATTGGTTGAGTTTTGACCGAGTTATGAGAATGGGAAATATTGAACCATGTTCCATGTTTGACCAATATGAGGATTGATCCAAGTCCAGGGTCAAATTTGACATGATTTTGGACAAAAAAAAACGTCCCCAAACTTAAATGCCGAATTGATCTAGAGGTCAAACCATGAATAAAAAACCAAACCTCGTGAAAATTGGTTGAGTTTTGACCGAGTTATGAGAATGGGAAATATTGAACCATGTTCCATGTTTGACCAATATGAGGATTGACCCAAGTCCAGGGTAAAATTTGACATGAATTTGGACCAAAAAAAAACGTCCCCAAACTTAAATGCCGAATTGATCTAGAGGTCAAACCATGAACAAAAAACTAAACCTCGTGAAAATCAGTTGAGTTTTGACCGAGTTATGAGAATGGGAAATATTGAACCATGTCCCATGTTTGTCCCATATGAGGATTGATCCAAGTCCACGGTAAAATTTGACATGAATTTGGACCAAAAAAATCGCTTCCAGATTTAAATGCCGAATTGATCTAGAGGTCAAACCATGAACAAAAAACTAAACCTCGTGAAAATCGGTTGAGTTTTGACCGAGTTATGAGAATGGGAAATATTGAACCATGTCCCAGGTTTAACCCATATGAGGATTGATCCAAGTCCACGGTAAAATTTGACATGAATTTGGACCAAAAAAATCGCTTCCAGATTTAAATGCCGAATTGATCTAGAGGTCAAACCATGAACAAAAAACTAAACCTCGTGAAAATCGGTTGAGTTTTGACCGAGTTATGAGAATGGGAAATATTGAACCATGTCCCAGGTTTAACCCATATGAGGATTGATCCAAGTCCACGGTAAAATTTGACATGAATTTGGACCAAAAAAATCGCTTCCAGATTTAAATGCCGAATTGATCTAGAGGTCAAACCATGAACAAAAAACTAAACCTCGTGAAAATCGGTTGAGTTTTGACCGAGTTATGAGAATGGGAAATATTGAACCATGTCCCATGTTTGACCCATACGAGGATTGATCCAAGTCCACGGTAAAATTTGACATAAATTTGGACCAAAAAAAACGTCCCCAAACTTAAATGCAGAATTGATCTAGAGGTCAAACCATGAACAAAAAACTAAACCTCGTGAAAATTGGTTGAGTTTTGACCGAGTTATGAGAATGGGAAATATTGAACCATGATCCATGTTTGACCAATATGAGGATTGATCCAAGTCCAGGGTAAAATTTGACATGAATTTAGACCAAAAAAATCGCTTCCAGATTTAAATTCCGAATTGATCTAGAGGTCAAACCATGAACAAAAAACTAAACCTCGTGAAAATTGGTTGAGTTTTGACCGAGTTATGAGAATGGGAAATATTGAACCATGTTCCATGTTTGACCAATATGAGGATTGATCCAAGTCCAGGGTCAAATTTGACATGATTTTGGACCAAAAAAAACGTCCCCAAACTTAAATGCCGAATTGATCTAGAGGTCAAACCATGAATAAAAAACCAAACCTCGTGAAAATTGGTTGAGTTTTGACCGAGTTATGAGAATGGGAAATATTGAACCATGTTCCATGTTTGACCAATATGAGGATTGACCCAAGTCAAGGGTAAAATTTGACATGAATTTGGACCAAAAAAAAACGTCCCCAAACTTAAATGCCGAATTGATCTAGAGGTCAAACCATGAACAAAAAACTAAACCTCGTGAAAATCAGTTGAGTTTTGACCGAGTTATGAGAATGGGAAATATTGAACCATGTCCCATGTTTGTCCCATATGAGGATTGATCCAAGTCCACGGTAAAATTTGACATGAATTTGGACCAAAAAAATCGCTTCCAGATTTAAATGCCGAATTGATCTAGAGGTCAAACCATGAACAAAAAACTAAACCTCGTGAAAATCGGTTGAGTTTTGACCGAGTTATGAGAATGGGAAATATTGAACCATGTCCCAGGTTTAACCCATATGAGGATTGATCCAAGTCCACGGTAAAATTTGACATGAATTTGGACCAAAAAAATCGCTTCCAGATTTAAATGCCGAATTGATCTAGAGGTCAAACCATGAACAAAAAACTAAACCTCGTGAAAATCGGTTGAGTTTTGACCGAGTTATGAGAATGGGAAATATTGAACCATGTCCCATGTTTGACCCATATGAGGATTGATCCAAGTCCACGGTAAAATTTGACATGAATTTGGACCAAAAAAAACGTCCCCAAACTTAAATGCAGAATTGATCTAGAGGTCAAACCATGAACAAAAAACTAAACCTCGTGAAAATTGGTTGAGTTTTGACCGAGTTATGAGAATGGGAAATATTGAACCATGATCCATGTTTGACCAATATGAGGATTGATCCAAGTCCAGGGTAAAATTTGACATGAATTTAGACCAAAAAAATCGCTTCCAGATTTAAATTCCGAATTGATCTAGAGGTCAAACCATGAACAAAAAACTAAACCTCGTGAAAATTGGTTGAGTTTTGACCGAGTTATGAGAATGGGAAATATTGAACCATGTTCCATGTTTGACCAATATGAGGATTGATCCAAGTCCAGGGTCAAATTTGACATGAATTTGGACCAAAAAAAACGTCCCCAAACTTAAATGCCGAATTGATCTAGAGGTCAAACCATGAATAAAAAACCAAACCTCGTGAAAATTGGTTGAGTTTTGACCGAGTTATGAGAATGGGAAATATTGAACCATGTTCCATGTTTGACCAATATGAGGATTGACCCAAGTCCAGGGTAAAATTTGACATGAATTTGGACCAAAAAAAAAACGTACCCAAACTTAAATGCCGAATTGATCTAGAGGTCAAACCATGAACAAAAAACTAAACCTCGTGAAAATCAGTTGAGTTTTGACCGAGTTATGAGAATGGGAAATATTGAACCATGTCCCATGTTTGTCCCATATGAGGATTGATCCAAGTCCACGGTAAAATTTGACATGAATTTGGACCAAAAAAATCGCTTCCAGATTTAAATGCCGAATTGATCTAGAGGTCAAACCATGAACAAAAAACTAAACCTCGTGAAAATCGGTTGAGTTTTGACCGAGTTATGAGAATGGGAAATATTGAACCATGTCCCAGGTTTAACCCATATGAGGATTGATCCAAGTCCACGGTAAAATTTGACATGAATTTGGACCAAAAAAATCGCTTCCAGATTTAAATGCCGAATTGATCTAGAGGTCAAACCATGAACAAAAAACTAAACCTCGTGAAAATCGGTTGAGTTTTGACCGAGTTATGAGAATGGGAAATATTGAACCATGTCCCATGTTTGACCCATATGAGGATTGATCCAAGTCCAGGGTAAAATTTGACATGAATTTAGACCAAAAAAATCGCTTCCAGATTTAAATTCCGAATGGATCTAGAGGTCAAACCATGAACAAAAAACTAAACCTCATGAAAATCGGTTGAGTTTTGACCGAGTTATGAGAATGGGAATTTTGAACCATGTTCCATGTTTGACCAATATGAGGTTTGATCCAAGTCCAGGGTAAAATTTGACATGAATTTAGACCAAAAAAATCGCTTCCAGATTTAAATTCCGAATGGATCTAGAGGTCAAACCATGAACAAAAAACTAAACCTCGTGAAAATTGGTTGAGTTTTGACCGAGTTATGAGAATGGGAAATATTGAACCATGTTCCATGTTTGACCAATATGAGGATTGATCCAAGTCCAGGGTCAAATTTGACATGAATTTGGACCAAAAAAAACGTCCCCAAACTTAAATGCCGAATTGATCTAGAGGTCAAACCATGAATAAAAAACCAAACCTCGTGAAAATTGGTTGAGTTTTGACCGAGTTATGAGAATGGGAAATATTGAACCATGTTCCATGTTTGACCAATATGAGGATTGACCCAAGTCCAGGGTAAAATTTGACATGAATTTGGACCAAAAAAAAACGTCCCCAAACTTAAATGCCGAATTGATCTAGAGGTCAAACCATGAACAAAAAACTAAACCTCGTGAAAATCAGTTGAGTTTTGACCGAGTTATGAGAATGGGAAATATTGAACCATGTCCCATGTTTGTCCCATATGAGGATTGATCCAAGTCCACGGTAAAATTTGACATGAATTTGGACCAAAAAAATCGCTTCCAGATTTAAATGCCGAATTGATCTAGAGGTCAAACCATGAACAAAAAACTAAACCTCGTGAAAATCGGTTGAGTTTTGACCGAGTTATGAGAATGGGAAATATTGAACCATGTCCCAGGTTTAACCCATATGAGGATTGATCCAAGTCCACGGTAAAATTTGACATGAATTTGGACCAAAAAAATCGCTTCCAGATTTAAATGCCGAATTGATCTAGAGGTCAAACCATGAACAAAAAACTAAACCTCGTGAAAATCGGTTGAGTTTTGACCGAGTTATGAGAATGGGAAATATTGAACCATGTCCCATGTTTGACCCATATGAGGATTGATCCAAGTCCAGGGTAAAATTTGACATGAATTTAGACCAAAAAAACCGCTTCCAGATTTAAATTCCGAATGGATCTAGAGGTCAAACCATGAACAAAAAACTAAACCTCATGAAAATCGGTTGAGTTTTGACCGAGTTATGAGAATGGGAATTTTGAACCATGTTCCATGTTTGACCAATATGAGGATTGATCCAAGTCCAGGGTCAAATTTGACATGAATTTGGACCAAAAAAAAACGTCCCCAAACTTAAATGCCGAATTGATCTAGAGGTCAAACCATGAACAAAAAACTAAACCTCGTGAAAATTGGTTGAGTTTTGACCGAGTTATGAGAATGGGAAATATTGAACCATGTCCCAGGTTTAACCCATATGAGGATTGATCCAAGTCCACGGTAAAATTTGACATGAATTTGGACCAAAAAAATCGCTTCCAGATTTAAATGCCGAATTGATCTAGAGGTCAAACCATGAACAAAAAACTAAACCTCGTGAAAATCGGTTGATTTTTGACCGAGTTATGAGAATGGGAAATATTGAACCATGTCCCATGTTTGACCCATATGAGGATTGATCCAAGTCCACGGTAAAATTTGACATGAATTTGGACCAAAAAAAACGTCCCCAAACTTAAATGCAGAATTGATCTAGAGGTCAAACCATGAACAAAAAACTAAACCTCGTGAAAATTGGTTGAGTTTTGACCGAGTTATGAGAATGGGAAATATTGAACCATGATCCATGTTTGACCAATATGAGGATTGACCCAAGTCCAGGGTAAAATTTGACATGAATTTTGACCAAAAAAATCGCTTCCAGATTTAAATGCCGAATTGATCTAAGGTCAAACCATGAACAAAAAACTAAACCTCATGAAAATCGGTTGAGTTTTGAACGAGTTATGAGAATGGGAATATTGAACCATGTTCCATGTTTGACCAATATGAGGATTGATCCAAGTCCAGGGTAAAATTTGACATGAATTTAGACCAAAAAAATCGCTTCCAGATTTAAATTCCGAATTGATCTAGAGGTCAAACCATGAACAAAAAACTAAACCTCGTGAAAATTGGTTGAGTTTTGACCGAGTTATGAGAATGGGAAATATTGAACCATGTTCCATGTTTGACCAATATGAGGATTGATCCAAGTCCAGGGTCAAATTTGACATGAATTTGGACCAAAAAAAACGTCCCCAAACTTAAATGCCGAATTGATCTAGAGGTCAAACCATGAATAAAAAACCAAACCTCGTGAAAATTGGTTGAGTTTTGACCGAGTTATGAGAATGGGAAATATTGAACCATGTCCCATGTTTGTCCCATATGAGGATTGATCCAAGTCCACGGTAAAATTTGACATGAATTTGGACCAAAAAAATCGCTTCCAGATTTAAATGCCGAATTGATCTAGAGGTCAAACCATGAACAAAAAACTAAACCTCGTGAAAATCGGTTGAGTTTTGACCGAGTTATGAGAATGGGAAATATTGAACCATGTCCCAGGTTTAACCCATATGAGGATTGATCCAAGTCCACGGTAAAATTTGACATGAATTTGGACCAAAAAAATCGCTTCCAGATTTAAATGCCGAATTGATCTAGAGGTCAAACCATGAACAAAAAACTAAACCTCGTGAAAATCAGTTGAGTTTTGACCGAGTTATGAGAATGGGAAATATTGAACCATGTCCCATGTTTGTCCCATATGAGGATTGATCCAAGTCCACGGTAAAATTTGACATGAATTTGGACCAAAAAAATCGCTTCCAGATTTAAATGCCGAATTGATCTAGAGGTCAAACCATGAACAAAAAACTAAACCTCGTGAAAATCGGTTGAGTTTTGACCGAGTTATGAGAATGGGAAATATTGAACCATGTCCCAGGTTTAACCCATATGAGGATTGATCCAAGTCCACGGTAAAATTTGACATGAATTTGGACCAAAAAAATCGCTTCCAGATTTAAATGCCGAATTGATCTAGAGGTCAAACCATGAACAAAAAACTAAACCTCGTGAAAATCGGTTGAGTTTTGACCGAGTTATGAGAATGGGAAATATTGAACCATGTCCCATGTTTGACCCATATGAGGATTGATCCAAGTCCACGGTAAAATTTGACATGAATTTGGACCAAAAAAAACGTCCCCAAACTTAAATGCAGAATTGATCTAGAGGTCAAACCATGAACAAAAAACTAAACCTCGTGAAAATTGGTTGAGTTTTGACCGAGTTATGAGAATGGGAAATATTGAACCATGATCCATGTTTGACCAATATGAGGATTGACCCAAGTCCAGGGTAAAATTTGACATGAATTTTGACCAAAAAAATCGCTTCCAGATTTAAATGCCGAATTGATCTAGAGGTCAAACCATGAACAAAAAACTAAACCTCATGAAAATCGGTTGAGTTTTGAACGAGTTATGAGAATGGGAATATTGAACCATGTTCCATGTTTGACCAATATGAGGATTGATCCAAGT
Organism: Drosophila virilis; assembly: GCF_030788295.1. NCBI lineage: Eukaryota > Metazoa > Arthropoda > Insecta > Diptera > Drosophilidae > Drosophila > Drosophila virilis. Next base: position 1,381,833 of record NC_091543.1, read on the forward strand.
CCAGGGTAAAATTTGACATGAATTTAGACCAAAAAAATCGCTTCCAGATTTAAATTCCGAATTGATCTAGAGGTCAAACCATGAACAAAAAACTAAACCTCGTGAAAATCAGTTGAGTTTTGACCGAGTTATGAGAATGGGAAATATTGAACCATGTTCCATGTTTGACCAATATGAGGATTGATCCAAGTCCAGGGTCAAATTTGACATGAATTTGGACCAAAAAAAACGTCCCCAAACTTAAATGCCGAATTGATCTAGAGGTCAAACCATGAATAAAAAACCAAACCTCGTGAAAATTGGTTGAGTTTTGACCGAGTTATGAGAATGGGAAATATTGAACCATGTTCCATGTTTGACCAATATGAGGATTGACCCAAGTCCAGGGTAAAATTTGACATGAATTTGGACCAAAAAAATCGCTTCCAGATTTTAATGCCGACTTGATCTAGAGGTCAAACCATGAACAAAAAACTAAGCCTCGTGAAAATCGGTTGAGTTTTGACCGAGTTATGAGAATGGGAATATTGAACCATGTTCCATGTTTGACCAATATGAGGATTGATCCAAGTCCAGGGTCAAATTTGACATGAATTTGGACCAAAAAAAACGTTCCCAAACTTAAATGCCGAATTGATCTAGAGGTCAAACCATGAACAAAAAACTAAACCTCGTGAAAATTGGTTGAGTTTTGACCGAGTTATGAGAATGGGAAATATTGAACCATGTTCCATGTTTGACCAAAATGAGGATTGACCCAAGTCCAGGGTAAAATTTGACATGAATTTGGACCAAAAAAATCGCTTCCAGATTTAAATGCCGAATTGATCTAGAGGTCAAACCATGAACAAAAAACTAAACCTCATGAAAATCGGTTGAGTTTTGACCGAGTTATGAGAATGGGAATATTGAACCATGTCCCATGTTTGACCCATATGAGGATTGATCCAAGTCCACGGTAAAATTTGACATGAATTTGGACCAAAAAAATCGCTTCCAGATTTAAATGCCGAATTGATCTAGAGGTCAAACCATGAACAAAAAACTAAACCTCATGAAAATCGGTTGAGTTTTGACCGAGTTATGAGAATGGGAATATTGAACCATGTCCCATGTTTGACCCATATGAGGATTGATCCAAGTCCACGGTAAAATTTGACATGAATTTGGACCAAAAAAAACGCTTCCAGATTTAAATGCCGAATTGATCTAGAGGTCAAACCATGAACAAAAAACTAAACCTCATGAAAATCGGTTGAGTTTTGACCGAGTTATGAGAATGGGAATATTGAACCATGTTCCATGTTTGACCAATATGAGGATTGATCCAAGTCCAGGGTCAAATTTGACATGAATTTGGACCAAAAAAAACGTTCCCAAACTTAAATGCCGAATTGATCTAGAGGTCAAACCATGAATAAAAAACCAAACCTCGTGAAAATTGGTTGAGTTTTGACCGAGTTATGAGAATGGGAAATATTGAACCATGTCCCATGTTTGACCCATAAGAGGATTGATCCAAGTCCACGGTAAAATTTGACATGAATTTGGACCAAAAAAATCGCTTCCAGATTTAAATTCCGAATTGATCTTGAGGTCAAACCATGAACAAAAAACTAAACCTCGCAAAAATCGGTTGAGTTTTGACCGAGTTATGAGAATGGGAAATATTGAACCATGTCCCATGTTTGACCAATATGAGGATTGACCCAAGTCCAGGGTAAAATTTGACATGAATTTGGACCAAAAAAATAGCTTCCAGATTTTAATGCCGACTTGATCTAGAGGTCAAACCATGAACAAAAAACTAAGCCTCGTGAAAATCGGTTGAGTTTTGACCGAGTTATGAGAATGGGAAATATTGAACCATGTTCCATCCAATATGAGGATTGATCCAAGTCCAGGGTCAAATTTGACATGAATTTGGACCAAAAAAAACGTTCCCAAACTTAAATGCCGAATTGATCTAGAGGTCAAACCATGAATAAAAAACCAAACCTCGTGAAAATTGGTTGAGTTTTGACCGAGTTATGAGAATGGGAAATATTGGACCATGTCCCATGTTTGACCCATATGAGGATTGATCCAAGTCCACGGTAAAATTTGACATGAATTTGGACCAAAAAAATCGCTTCCAGATTTAAATGCCGAATTGATCTAGAGGTCAAACCATGAACAAAAAACTAAACCTCGTGAAAATTGGTTGAGTTTTGACCGAGTTATGAGAATGGGAAATATTGAACCATGTTCCATGTTTGACCAAAATGAGGATTGACCCAAGTCCAGGGTAAAATTTGACATGAATTTGGACCAAAAAAATCGCTTCCAGATTTAAATGCCGAATTGATCTAGAGGTCAAACCATGAACAAAAAACTAAACCTCATGAAAATCGGTTGAGTTTTGACCGAGTTATGAGAATGGGAATATTGAACCATGTCCCATGTTTGACCCATATGAGGATTGATCCAAGTCCACGGTAAAATTTGACATGAATTTGGACCAAAAAAAACGCTTCCAGATTTAAATGCCGAATTGATCTAGAGGTCAAACCATGAACAAAAAACTAAACCTCATGAAAATCGGTTGAGTTTTGACCGAGTTATGAGAATGGGAATATTGAACCATGTTCCATGTTTGACCAATATGAGGATTGATCCAAGTCCAGGGTCAAATTTGACATGAATTTGGACCAAAAAAACGTTCCCAAACTTAAATGCCGAATTGATCTAGAGGTCAAACCATGAATAAAAAACCAAACCTCGTGAAAATTGGTTGAGTTTTGACCGAGTTATGAGAATGGGAAATATTGAACCATGTCCCATGTTTGACCCATAAGAGGATTGATCCAAGTCCACGGTAAAATTTGACATGAATTTGGACCAAAAAAATCGCTTCCAGATTTAAATTCCGAATTGATCTTGAGGTCAAACCATGAACAAAAAACTAAACCTCGCGAAAATCGGTTGAGTTTTGACCGAGTTATGAGAATGGGAAATATTGAACCATGTCCCATGTTTGACCAATATGAGGATTGATCCAAGTCCAGGGTAAAATTTTACATGAATTTGGACCAAAAAAATCGCTTCCAGATTTAAATGCCGAATTGATCTAGAGGTCAAACCATGAACAAAAAACTAAACATCATGAAAATCGGTTGAGTTTTGACCGAGTTATGAGAATGGAAATATTGAACCATGTTCCATGTTTGACCAATATGAGGATTGATCCAAGTCCAGGGTCAAATTTGACATGAATTTGGACCAAAAAAAACGTTCCCAAACTTAAATGCCGAATTGATCTAGAGGTCAAACCATGAATAAAAAACCAAACCTCGTGAAAATTGGTTGAGTTTTGACCGAGTTATGAGAATGGGAAATATTGAACCATGTCCCATGTTTGACCCATGAGGATTGATCCAAGTCCACGGTAAAATTTGACATGAATTTGGACCAAAAAAATCGCTTCCAGATTTAAATGCAGAATTGATCTAAAGGTCAACCCATGAACAAAAAACTAAACCTCGTGAAAATCGGTTGAGTTTTGACCGAGTTATGAGAATGGGAAATATTGAACCATGTTTCATTTTTGACCAATATGAGGATTGATCCAAGTCCAGGGTAAAATTTGACATGAATTTGGACCAAAAAAAACGTCCCCAAACATAAATGCAGAATTGATCTAAAGGTCAAACCATGAATAAAAAACCAAACCTCGTGAAAATCGGTTGAGTTTTGACCGAGTTATGAGGGTGGTATATGTCGATCTATTTCGAAATTTTGATGTACGTCTATATATGGTATTATATATATATATATATATATATATTACAAGACCTATCAAAGATCTTTGAAAATGAGTTTGAGGTCGATTGGATGGTAATCAACAGGTTTCATCCAAACGTTTTTCGCGAGTTTTCCACACTTGCGGGTGGAATGAGCTGTGCGCTTATTACCATTCAGCCAATCAATCAGTCAGTTAGTCAGTCATTAGTCAGTCAGGACAAACGGTTTTATATATAGATATATATATATATATATATATATATATATATATATATATATATATATATATATATATATAAATATAAAGGGTGTCTGCCAGTCGCCGAGCGCATTCTCAATATTCGCTGTTGGCCAAAGTGAAATGCTAAATTGATGTGATTGATTGATCGAACGAGGGGGGTCGAGCCAAGGCACCGCCAATGCCATCTGGAGGGCATGCGGGTCACTTCGGCACTTTGTTTGTTTTGTTTGGTCAATTTGCATTTGCGGACTTTTCTTAGAGCATTACGCGGCCAGACACGGCCAGCCAAGCTGGCCAATTCATAAGCAAATCAAAGTACGAATAGTTGCTTTGGCTAATTCATTGTCAGCCTTGACGCTAGGGCGTATACGTAATCAGTCCAAAGAAAAACAAGCAACAGTTAACTTGAGCAACTATACGATACCCTGCTCAAAACATTTAATGGTATTTGGTGTTTGTTGAACTTCTAAGATCAAGGGAAGAATACAAATGTTTTGCTTAAAAACTGTAAACCCTTGGGGAAATTTAACAAAATTGAAGGAATATGCAATAAATCTTGTGGAAGAAATCTTTTGGAAGAAATCTTTGGGAAGAAGTTGAATGGGAGAAACCTTATAGAAGAAACCTTATAGAAGAAATCCTATGGACGAATTCTTATGGAAGGTACCCCCTATGAAAGAAATGTTATGGAAGATACTTTTTAGAAAAAAAACATAGAGAAGGAATCCTATGAAGCAAATGTTATGGAAGATATCTGATGAAAGAAATCGTATTCTGTATGCAATATTAGAGTGTCTATATCCCAACGTGGCTCAGTCGAGCGCTCACAATCGTCGAGTTAGAATCAGCTTTAAAAGGCAATGACCATATTGACTACGGTCTGTTACAAGCATTTGCATGGTATTTGCATACCTTTTTATTTGAGTGTGGGTTTTTGTTGTTGTTTTTTTTCGGTTTTTTTTTTGGGTAACTTGAATTTGGATTTGCAATTGCGATTAACAGTTGCAAAATGCGTTCGTTTATTAGCAGTAAATAATAAATTTTGGAATTAACAAGAGTTGTTCGCAATGCGCATTTCGGGCTTTGGGTTTTTGGGTTTCGTTTGGCGTCTGTTGTCAAAAGAGGCAAGCAGAGCAGAACCGTGGCAAGGTCGACATCGCCACAGACAGCGACGACAGTGGGCCTCTGAGCGGGTAGGGGGGGCGAGGAGGGCGGCAACCAGAACTTCATTTAACACAGTTTATTATGCTGTTGCCCGCCAGTTTTGCAGCTGTATTAACAAAACAAAAAAAGAAATAACCGTAGCACGAAACGACGACTCGACGTCTATTAGCCAAACAAGCTGTCATGTAGTTCAGTTGGCTCAGCTAGTTCAGGCAATCGGTATTGCCCCGGCCTGTACTTAATTAAATGTTGTTGTTTGTTGCTTCTTGTTTATTTATACCCTTGCAGAGGGTATTTAAATCTGGTCTTCAATTATATATATATATATTCTTGATGAGCATCAGTAACAGTTCGTCCACCTTCAAGTTAATCTTTTCAATTGATCGATATCTCCGCCTATTTCAATGTTATCGATATATATCGATTTTCAGACTTTGGCCGCTTAAGCATAGCTCGAGAATTGTCGAAGCTAGATACATCAAATTATGGTATGCAGGTTCTTGTAGAGTTTGAAGAGTTTACATAAATTTCACTTTTTCAAAAGCTTTTCTCGTAGACCTTCAAATCTGAGAAAAGCACAAAACTCAAAACATGTTTCATGTATAACCTTGGTCTTTGGTATGTGCACACTTTTGCATGTCATATTTAAGCACTGATAATTTCATAAAGATCGGATTATAAGCACTCGAGTAATGTCGCGTAGGCCAAAGGGTAAAAGAAGCACATGGAATGCATGAAATGCGCAGGTTCTGTGTGCGTGTAGAGTGCAAGTGTTATTACAAGACTTAGATAACTTATGAGCCAGACAATCGATATATGCAGCGTATTGAATGTTCGGCTTGCCAAAGTGCCGTCTGTTCTTTCTGGTTTTCATTTTTATGTGGCGCGAGCCGTTGCCGTTGGGCACAGCGTATTCAATAAATTATAATTAGATTTTGCACTTCGCATTTGAATTTCGAATTTAATTATAATTTGAATTGCACAAGGCACAGGCACAGTTTTCATGCATAATTAGTTACTAGCTATTCGGTGGCTTACAGCTCTCAAGTCCTTCACATTGCCAGCGGGCCATCCAATTCGAATAATACCAAATTAACGTAATTACTAATTAAAAGCCTTACATTCACAATGTATCACTTGTTTGTTCAAACCTATGCCCCAGAGGGCGGGGGCGGGTAAGGGGTCGGTTGCTATCATCGTATTCGAGTTGATTTTCATACACATGTGGGCCAGCCTATGCCTGAGGCCACAGTGAACGCTCCAATTAATGGCCAGCTTATACGGTCTGATCAGCTCTATGAAACTATAATTAAAAGCTTGCAACTTGTAAGCTATTAAAAATATGATATATGATAAAAACAGGGTATTGCAAGCAGTTACTTTATGGCAAGCGCATAGATTACACGCAAAAGACTGTTAAATAGAGTATCACAGTGAACACTCTGTAAAGAAGAACAAAAGGGCAAAGGCAAATAACAATTTTCATAAGTATAATTGAATGAAAAATAATGTAACAATTAATAATTAATGAATTCGAAAATTATAGACAATTTTCACAAAAATTTTGAAAATATGTCTTTATTATTGTATTATTATTTTATAATAATTTTCTGTATTTTTTATTTATTTGTATTTATTAGTATTATTATTATTTGTTATACTTTTTATTTATCTATGTTTTTATGTTTATTTACTGTTTGTTTTGATTATATTAAAAATATGATATTACATTTTTTATTTTTTATTTAAATCGATTTTTGTATATTGATCAATAATATGTTGACTATAATTATTAACAATTATTATTGATTCGATTATTATTTTTTTTAATGGTTTATTATTATTATTATCTTAACTCGAAGCCGAAGCCATGTAGGCCGATTAACAGGCCGTTGTGATAAAGACAAGCTGCTAATGTTTCAATCTATAATTTGAAAACTGGTTAGTTCACTTTATTAAGTGCACACTGTACACACATGTTTGCTTATTGTTATGGCTCATTTCCTTGTTCAATAGCTGGCGGGCGAGCGTGCGGGCTATGGGGTAAGAGTGAGAGCGGGATTGGGGAGGTTGGGGGTGTTGCCTCTGCGTGTTGGCGAGAATGTGAAAATGGCGTGAAGGAAACGGGAAACGGGCATTGATTGACGAATAAACTGGGGAACGTTTAATGGCAGCCAACTCGTTAGCAGCTGGCGATTTAAATAGTTTTTAATTGGCAGCTAATTGAGCTGAATAGCTGCCAAAACTGGACAAGTGCGTGGCAACTGGCCGACACGTCTTGTCGTCTCTTAAGCCAAACAGTGTGGGGCACACACAACAACAGCAACAACAACAATCCACACAACCAACAATGACAACTTTTCACCAGGAAACCAAGAAAAACAAAAATACAAAATCAAAAAAAAAAAAAAAACAAAACAAAAAAACTAAGAAAAACTAAGAAAAACAGTCCACAACACGCACATTTGCACAGCCAATTGAGCAAAGTGTCCAATTTCAATTTCAATTACAATTGCTTTTCGCTTTTCTGATTTCATAATGCAACATTTTCCCATTGCCGACGGCCGTTTGCCATGAGATTTCCTAGCGGCCAGCCTCTGTTCGACTGTCGTATCGCCAATGTTGTACTCTTATCTAAATATTCATAATTTTTTACTGATAACTAAATTTACGATAATTTCCCCATGCGGAAGCAATTCATACATTTACATGTATTTTCTGGCCGATTATAAACGCATCCGTCGCCTGTGTCGCAGCTTATTGGCAAACATTAAATGGAATTGACAGGTTTCGAAAAGGAAAACCTAAGTTAACCCCATGTCAAGCGAAATTATCGTGAATTTCGATTAGAAAAAGTGTTTACACTCCTTTCATATATAGCGAATATTCGCAGAGTGTTTTGACTCGCATGAACTCTCTCAAAGATAACAACAATCTGTTTAAAGACAATTTGCGAGTATCTCATTTATCTCTATCGCTTTCATTCGGGAGAACTCAAGTAAGATAAGAAGATTATACAAAATCTGGAGAGAACTAAAGCAGACATCTCTGTCCAAGCCATGCATGTCTGTCTTTCCCAGAAGATAAACACTTTCTTCACAAGAAACAACCAGAAGCCGAGTATATTTAATGCTATAAGACTATATTATTTGCCAAGTTTGGATAACGAGATAGTAAGGATATGTGCGGCACGCCGAAGATTTAATAACCTTGCAGACAGACATAGAAACAGACAGACGGACAGATGGACAGACAGATTATTGTAAGAAATCTATAAAAGTAAACACACACTATCTAAAATGTAGAAGTAAGCCAAGTTTGTTATTCGACTAGTCTTAAAGCTTTCCCCAACAAATCTTTGCTCTGCATTTTCGTAAAGATTCTCAGAAATGAGTTTGAACTCGAAACATCGCCTAGCAAATCGTTATATCAATTATGATATTTAAATGCTGCAGCGTATTGCGCAAATTGGTAGATCGTCACAATTTAATAGCCTCATTTAGATAACCCACTTTGAAGAAAGCTCCCTCTGCCTCTCTCTCGCTGTGGCTCTCGTCTGTACACACTGAGGCCCAGTCACAATTGTCTCTGATAACCCCAAAGTTAGCAAACAACTGGGTTTGCAAAAAAAAAAAATAAAACAAATAGCACATAGAAAGAATAAGAATGAAGTAGTATAGAATTATTATCCATTGTGTGTGCATCTGGAGCGTATAAAAGCTAGCTGGTTGCCTAGAAAGCACCGCAGATTGGAAACTTGGTAGCGACACGGCCAAACGAAACGTGCACCATGAAGTGTCACATTATTTTGGGAGTACTTTTTGTGATGGCGCTGCTTGCCCCGCTGGGTGGATCAGCAGCTGTTGGGCCAGCGGAAGCTGAGGAGCTTGCCCAAGCGGTGGAGCCGGCTGCGGATGCCGAGCAGCCAGTCGAAGCTGTCGAGGAGGTGGATGCCTCGGATTCGGTAGAGTCCGTTGAGCCTAGAGCGGAAATCTCCAACGATTACTTTATTGATGTCAAGGACAACACGCCCGGTCCGCCGCCCTGGTGGTGGTAAAGCGCCAGCCAAACACAGTGGACATTCGATTGTAATTAACATCAGTTGAAATTTATTTAATTTTCGTTTTTATTTAATTATTATTTATATGGTTATTAAAGTGTTGTGCATTTAATAAATTCGAGAGAACAACATGAAATGCTGCCAAAATAAGTGAATAAAAAAATGTAATTAAATACAATTTTTATCAAAAATACTTGTGATGCCAGTCTGAGTCAGATGGCACACAAAGTGCTCGACTTAGTGATACCCTGTTGTCAGACTGCGTACAGAAATTGTTGTTTTATGTATAGGGCACATCCGGAACTCACAATTGGAATACACAATCGATCTGTACTGAAAATGTTTATCACATAATGAAGAGCTATAAATTGTAGAGTATAGACAGATATACTTAGCCATAAACAGGGTATATGGAGTAGAGTAGCTTTTTTCAAGCTATTGTAAGCTATTGGAGTGAAAAACAACTAAGTCTAAGCTTATGAGGTATACAAATTTTATCATAGCCATTTGTACGACCCTTGTCGATGCAAGCGCAGGTACAGGGTATAAGATATGTAGATAGATAAGCTATATACCCCTTAAACAACGCTGTGAAGTTAATGGGCATACGATTAAGAGAATCATAGCAAGAACAAAAAGAACACAAAAAGTCTTTGGCATGACTTTGGCTCGTGGCATTTTTGTTTTTTTTTTCCATCTTTATCGCATAACCAGAATCTGTGCATATTTACCCATCAAGACAAGCAGCTAGAGGTGTATTGTGCGACTGTCGAGTGTCTAATTTGCGGCGTGATTTAGATAATTGAGTTGTCGGTCTGTTGTGCCAACTATTCAGATACATATACACGCATATGCGACTCCGAAGCCAAATCCGACTGCAACAGCAACAGCTACTGTGACTGTGACTGCGACTAATGCAATCAATTTCCACCCATTTGGCGACAAGTTTGCCACTGTTGACACAACCTCTTATTGCCACAAGTCTTCTGTGTGTGTGTTTGTGTTTGTGTGTGTGTGTGTGTGTGTGTGTGGCAATGTTGCAGCAGTTAGCCAAATGTCTGCCTAGTCCATTGGCCAGACCATACATTAGCATTCGGATTCGCATTCGGATCGGAACAGGAAATCTTGGAACAAGGCACAACAATGTGGCAGTTGCAAACAAGCGAAACAACAACGAGAAATGCGCAAAACACACACAATAAATTAAAGCCCAAAAACAAAAATGAAAAAAAAAAAAAAAAAACAAGTCAAAACAATGACATTGAACTTGGAGCTAGAGCTGGAGCTGGGGGTAAGCTGCAGCTGAGCTCAGCTAACGGCTAGCTGGAAGCTGACAGCAACTGGTTCCAGTTCCAGTTGAAGTTGGAGTTGGATGCGGAAAATGTGCACGCTCCACGCTGCCATTTACAGTCAGAGATAATGAGACAAAAGCCGCCAAGAAAGTAAATAAACAACAATCCGAACAGACAACGGCCACAAAAAATAAAATTTGTTAAAAATCAAATAAATATTCGCAGCCCGAGCCCGAGCCAAAAGACGTTGAGCTCTCATTAGTCCCGGGCTTGGGCAGATCTGCCGGCTTCCCATTCAAATGATGCCAAAATTGTCAGACTCAGGACTCGTTCGGCGGCTGCAATTAAATTAAAATTAAACGACATTCAACTCCCATTAGATAAGATTTTTTTTTTTCGTTTTTAAACTAATTGGTCAGCTCCGCTTTTAAGATTTGAATTATATATAAAATAAATGAAATCAATTCAATTCAAATTAAACGACTTTCAACATTAATTTGATAAGATTTCAGGAAAATGGAAAATGCAAATGAAAACTCTCAATAGCTAAAAATTTTGTTTAAAATAGTTTCAACTGGATTGGCAGCCCTGTTTTTGAGAACTCAGCAGCTGTTGATCTGGCAACGCTGCTTATATTAAAAATAATGAATTTAAATATAAACTATATTTAACTCTCATTTGATAAGTTACTATAAAATACTTTGAAATAAAAGACAGTCTACTCTCATTACTTAACATTTTTTATTGAAATAGTTTCAACTGGATTGATTGCCCTGCTTTTGAGAACTCAGGAGCTGCTGATCTGGCAACGCTGCTCTAATGAAACATAATGAATTTAATAGGTTATTATTAAATACTTTGAAATTAACGAAATTTCACTTTTATTAACTAAAATTTTTGCTATGTAGTTTCAGCTAGATTGGCAGCCGTGTTTTTGAGAACTCAGCAGCTGTTGATCTGGCAACGCTACTCGAATAGAACTCAGCCTAACTTAAGAGCCGTCCACGTGAGCTTTACTCTCACTGAAAACAAATTTAAAGGAAATGGGCGCAGTTGCGTCTTCAAACTTCAGGCAAAAGATAACTTGAGACCCAGCGAATCGGCTGACAAAAAAATGTTTTTTGTTTTTTATAAGATTGACAAAGTGCCATACTTTTACACAGAAAGTGCTTACTAGTATATAAAACTCATTAATTTTATATATATTTTATGTCTCACATAATTCTCTACTATTTTCTGGCAAGGATCAGCTTGAAATTGATTTTTAAATTGCAAAGTTTTACTTTGTTTTTTTAATTCGCTTTTTACCTTTGCTTATATTTACGCATATATATGCATATTTTTCTATATATATCTCAGATCTCTATATCTATCCATATATCTAAAATTTCATCTTTCTATCTATACTACGCATTCTTCCACATATCTAGCTTAGATTTCAAACTCTATCTATCTTTATTTATGTCTATAGCCACAGGCTTTTAATCTTTCTCAGCCCATGAATGGCTTTTTCTTTGTGTTTATTTGTTGGTATTTTTTTTTTTTGTAGGATAGTTTTAATCGGATTTGGCATTTCCACATGCAAATGAGGCAATTTAATGCCCACAAACAGCAGCTGATTTCAAGATCTTGGCGGACATTGGGCAATCGCTTTGGTCCATTCACAAAGTTGTTTGGACTTGGCTTCGATTTCAGTGCATTTCATTCGGTTTCACCGTCTCACGCGTCACGGCCTGTTGGCAGAAAATTTAGGGGCTCAACCAAAAAACACTCGAACATTGCAATACGTAGTGCGTAGCCAGGCCGTGTGCACCTGTACAGGTGCATAGCATGCGGCATGCCAAAGGTGCCGACAGGCGGGCGGCCGGGCGGCCGGGCCTGCCAGACAAGACAAGCGCGTCGTTGTAAGGCACAAATCATAAATTAAAGCTATATAAATGCACAAAAATAATAAATATATATAAACTCAATACTATCGTCGACGTGTATCGTCTGGCCACTGTCTGCTTGCCCCTCGCTCCCCCGCCCAAACACCCTGACTCCGACTGCGTCCAACAGAGTTCAACCACTTGTCGACAATCCAACTGCGATTCCAGCTTCAGCTTCAGCTTCAGCTGACCCAACACCTATCGATGTGTTGCCAGTTTTTCCTAAAATGTGTGTTCCCTGACCGCCTGTCATCATGTTTTACAATTAATTATGTGTGCTGTTGTGCGTTGCGTTGCGCAGAGAGAAGCAAAAAACAAAAAAAAAAGAAGTGAATTAAAGCAAAAGTATTGCAATAATTCACATTAAATTAATTAACGTTACGCACACGGAGAATGCGCAGCATGTTCTAAAATAACAAGTTCATTAAACTAGGCTAAATAGATACATATATAACGATATATGTATATACATTCGATTTCTTATACTTATATAAATATAAATGTATTTGGTGCCTCTTCCCAATTAGGTGGAATACAGCTACTGCAGACGCATTCCCGATGAATTCCTCTTTGAAAGAAGTTACGTGCCGTGAATTCGATTAGTTCAATTTGGTAATACCACAATATAAGTTCATTTACAGAAGCTCAATCAATCAAAAGTGCCGCCACACAATTAACTAGTTCGCTTTATTGAACATGTTCAAGCTGAACTGAGATCAAAGTAGTTCAATTGAAGCCAAGTACTTGGATATGATGATTATGACCCATTAAAATGAACTGGATAAATATTTAAATATAAATATAAATAATAAATGCACTTGAGAATATCTACATTTCAAGGAAATGAGCTAGTTCAATTTAACACAGTATTTGAATGATTTGTGAATGAATAAAGTAAAGTATGACGCATGTAAATGAACTTTAAAGAATATGGTTCAGTGCATAAACCTAACAAGGAAATGAAGTAGTTCATTTGATACACTATTGGCAGCTAATCCGTCACTTTCTTAGATAAGCTGACAGATTTCTTAGTTCGATTCTAGAATACGATTCAATACAACAATCTTAAACGGTAATGAGCTAGCTCATTTGAATCATTTGACAATCACACGCACGCGCAGTTAATTTTTTTGGCCTCAACAAACGAATGACAAATGGATTGTGGCTAGTCTAGATCAGCAGCACGATCAGTGCACTAATAAATCGGCATGGCTAATCGATCATAGATCGATAACAATCGCAAATCGCAAACAATATATTAGTATGTTCCGGGCGAATGGCAAACAGAAATGCAAAATGCAGAATGAGCCGTACAATTCAATAACAACATTCAAATGGAATGTCAACAACAAATTTTGCAATTAAAAATTCTTGAACAGTATTGAGGTTAAATCACAACTGATACCAATTAGGTACCATAAAAAATATCGATATGCACAGCCAGCCGAATTCTTGGCCAGCATTGCAATCTTGCATAAGTAAAAGCCAAAAATTAGCTGGTTGTTTATGTGGCAATTTGCATAAGACATCGCACCACATTGCCGTTGCGGTGGTTTAGCCGACCAGACGGCCGTCTAATGAGCCACACGCACCTCGAACCATGCACCACGCACCACGCACCATGCACCATGCAACGCGGTAGCTGCCGCAGCTTAATGCCACTTGCTTTTGCGGCTGCCGCTTGCGGCATGCAACGCAAATGTGAATTGCGTATCGCCTAGCGGCTAAACATGAACAAGTCGGCTTGCTCTGGTCGGGCGTGCCAGTCCCATGAATACCCTATGCACACAAAGCGCCAACTCAATTACAAAATAATTCTGGGCTGCTGTTCAGGTGAAAGTATTGTGTTAATAAATAAATTGTTTATCATAAACAAATGTCAAATATTTTTGGCACAAGCCTTTTAAGTATCTGGGACTCGTTTGAAAAAATCAATAAAATATTGCCTCAAACTTGTTTCTTATATTTAAAAATAATTAGAATGCAAATGTGAAATGACACTGAAAATAAACAAGATCTCGGAGCGTTGTCCTGATCAAGAAGCACAAATCTGTCATGCCCTCTCTTCGCTCGCTGCGGCACAGGGTATGGCGAGCTGGCTATTGCATTTTAGCAGCTGCAAAAAATGCACTTTAAGTCAGATTGGCTCGTGTTAATGCAGATCGCAACGCCTTTTAGCTGACAGCTCCAGAGATTCCGGTTACTTGCCGGGGCTGGGCTTCTATCGGAATGGTTCCGTTTCGCTGCCAGAGGACCACATGCAGAGGAAACGCTGTCACAATTGCTACAAATCGCATTTAACGCAATCAATATTTAACTCTTGCATGTCGGACATATATATGCATATATATATATATAGTTTGTACTCTCATAAGTCACACAAATCGCTGAGTAATGCCCGAGACATGAGCGTTAGCAACAGGCGCTGTTTAACTGACGCACCTCTGTTATGGAAAGACCTGCCCTACAAATTTGTACAAATTTGCCCACAAAGCAATTATTATTATTATTATTTTATTTTATTTTTGGTTATGGCGAGCAACGAGCAATTGATGTGAATGCGACGCGTGCGAAACAATGCACTTTAAATACTCTACAAAAGAGCTGAGCAATAATTCCAATTGCGAGACTCAAATGTGGCCTATTTGTAATACGAGTCGAGTTTTTGAAAGTATTTTATATGTTGCTTTAACAATGTGTGTTAGGCTTAATTCACAAGCTCTTGGAAATCATATTCCCAACAATTTTTTAAAGATTCTCAAAAGTAAACTTGATAGAAAAATCAACCTGATAAGATCGGAGCACTGTTCGCGTTGAAGAAGAAGGCGCTTAACTTAATCATGAGAATAATAACCCTCTCAATTTACATTGAAAAAATATACTTTTTTGGAATTATAATATGATAAATAGGCTCAAACATATATATATATATATGTGTACATTTTTTGAACAGACTTTTGGGAACGCTTCTTTTTTGCTCTAAATAAAAGTTCATAAAATGCTCTGAGCTCCATTAATGTTTTGCCTTTTATACGCATAGCGAGAGCTCTATATCAATTCCACTTGGCAGAAGCAGAAACTCTAAACGTTCCAATAGAGTTAGGGTATGGCCGCAGTTAGAGTATATCCGACGCACACCTTAGGCGGAAACTCTGCGTATTTGACCCTCGGCTATGAATCATCGTCTTGGCCCCAACCCCACAAAAAAAAAAAAAAAAGAGAGAAAAGCGAAAAAGCCAAAAAAATCGCGTTTTACGTATTTTTATTTGAGGCCAATTAAAAACGCAGCGAAAGGCTGCGTCCACGAAGGCGACGGGTCTGCTGGTCAGTTGGGTCACGGGTGCGTTTTTTTTTTTTTTTGCGCTGAGCCGCTTTGATTAAAAGCAAATTCATTAAACGGAACTACAGCTGTCAGCAGCAGGGGGAGTGGTGCTGCCAAGGAGGGGGGGGTAAGCATGCGGTCTAAACATGCGTGAAAATCAATCACGGAGGGAAAAGACAATGGCACAGCGAGAGCCGCAGCCGAACGCGCCGAACTGCTGCCGAAGAGGAAGCCACGCGCTTGCGCCTTCGGCAACTGTTGCTGCCGCAGCGGCAACAGTTGCTGCTGCTGCTGCTGCAAAAATAAGTTTATATAAAACGTGAGCGCGAAATTATGGCCAACAGTCGCAAACGCGCCAGCCGCTCGAGCTGAGACTTTAGCCAAATAAATAAATAATTAGAAAAAAAAAAAACAATTTAAAAAATATATAAATATATACAGGAGGTTCCACGCCAGCCACGCCCACTAAACACGAACAAAAGGACAACCGAGCCTTTTTCCATATATATATAGATTTTTTTTTTGTTATTGTTGTTGTTGTTCTCAGTGCTTAGCCAAGTGTCAAGTCAAGTGTTCCTTACTTAGACTCGCCAACTGTTTTATTTGAACAATTGCGCATACGCCATGTTAGCCCTACCATCGCTGCCGCTGCCGCTGCTGCTGCTGCTGCTGCTGGCCGGCTGCACACGGGCCGCCTACAAGCTGCAGGAGCGCTACAGCTGGAACCAATTGGACTTTGCGTTTCCCAACGAACGGCTCAAGGAGCAGGCGATCGCCAGCGGCGATTATATACCGCAAAACGGTCTGCCCGTCGGCGTCGAGCACTTTGGCAATCGGCTCTTTGTCACAGTTCCGCGCTGGCGTGACGGTGAGTACATCCCCAGATACCCAGTTCTCCAATTCCCGCAGCCCAAATTGGGTTCTACATCTCGGGTTTGGGCAACATTTGTGCGACTGTGCAAATCGTTTTGCTGTTATTGCTCATGTTTGGCACTTGTTTTCGTCGCAAATTAACATGCTCAATTGAACTACAAATTGACGCGATTCGAGTGATTCGAGTGATTGAGTGATTCGAGTGATTGACTCGTCGTGTGCGCATTGCAACTTGTTCAGCTAATTGACAACTGCGTCTGCTGCTCAGCTCCGCTTTGATTACTTTGCTAATATAATTGCCACTCGCGAGATGCATTTATGCGATGCAAACACAAATTCCGAATTGCATGCTCTACATTTTTACAGTCTTCTTTTGTTATAGATATATTGCCGAATAAGTTCTAATTGTTTTGAATTCGTTTTCATTTTCAATAATCTAAGACAAATTCCAGCAATTTTTTACCCTTTCAAATATACTAGCATTATTTATATATATATATATTATATTGTTTATTATTTTATGCTGATATTTAAGAGTTTTTCCTTAATTTATTTCATGAAATAGTAGAACTTCTTTTGCAGTGTATCTACCTGTCGGCCAGAGTATCTGTATTGCCGTTGCGTTTGAATTTTCTAGAAAATCTGCAAAATTATTTTCTTTATTCAAAGTTTTGTCTTTTCTGCATTCAGACTCGAATTCAGCGCTAAAGTTTATGTATTTTCAGCTGGAAAAGCTGGAAAATATAGCCCATATCCATTATATCGAGGGTTATATAATCTTAGCTTTTGCAGGATTTACAATTTATTACATAGCTGAAGTTCAAAATTCTTCCAATTTTACCTTTAAATTATGCTGTATTTTTTATATATTATTTTCTTATTACTTTTTTGAAATTGATTTCTTTTTTCTTTTTAACTTTTGATATTCTTGCTTTTGAAGCCCAACTATTTGCTTAAAACCAAAAGAGTTTTTCATACATTTTGCGCTTTGCACAAGCTTAAATAAAAATCTCAGACTTTTTCCAGCTGAAAATGGATTTGGTTTTGATCTATCCTGATAAATATAAAACAATATGAAATATTATACTTTATATTATATTATATTTTATAAATTGAAAATAATTATCACAAATTCCTTAGTTTACTCCAGAACTTCAGCCTTAAAGTCTTTGCCAGAAGCAGTTAATTTGATTTGTGTTTCGTTAGCTTTGCACACAAAAGTTTTTATAAAATCAAAGCTCCAATTTAAGTGCAGCGTAGCAATTTAATTTTTAATTAATAGCTATTAATAATGAATGCTAACGGCAACTGTTTTAAATAGAAGAAATATATGCGGCATTGCGTGGTTCGCTAGAATTCAACTATAAAACCAATTGAATGGAATAAATAATGGCAAAGCAACTGTGAAGGCTTCTTCGCAGCCTTGACTATGCTTTACCGTTACAAATTTAAGTAAAAAACAAACAAACAAATAAATGAACAATAACAAACTAAATAAATGGCAGTAATCAACAATTAGCTGCGATTCGATTCAAAGTGAGAGCTGCATTTGAGTGCAACAATTTTGAATACTTGAATAGTTTGTATTAATTTTTTTTTTTTTGGTTATAGTTCTGCACGATATGAGGAGGTCAAGGGATTGGCTGGCTAATAAAACAAAACAAAAGAAAAAAACTTGAAAAATTGTTAAATTATTAATTAAGCAGCAGCTCAATAAGTAAAGCACATTTATTATAGCTATTGAATGCGTACAGAGAAAATATAGGAAAAGTCAGAGTAAGTCCAATTGGAGCTACGTCCAATTGGAGCTGCTCTGCTGGATATATATAGCTAGATATAGCTTTAGGAGATATAGTTTAGACAGTTATACACTTTCGAGTGTCTCTCAGTTTCCAGTTGTTGTTGTGAGAAGCCTTGTATGAAACGAACTTGGGAAATATATTTAACTAAATATATGTAGAGCTCATATTCATACCTATTTCCATTAAATATACCTTTCTTAAAAACACCTTCCTTTTGCAGAGTCAGGCAATTGGCTGATTTACCATCTTGTAAGATCTTAGCTAAAGGCCATGTCAACTTCAGAGCTTATAACTTTATGGTACTTTCATTAACAATATATGAATATCTGAGTCTTTATATCGAGATCGTGAATCGAGTTCAAAACAAAGTTAAAGCCAAGCACATGCAAATGGGTAAATAAACTTCTTCGTAGCTAATTGAGTCACAAATCTATCCAGGGGTATCTTCTAGTTTAACCAGCTCAGCTAGGCTTAGCCACACGTTCAGCGTCATGGTAAACACAAACATAAAGTGCGAAACTTGACAGCTGCGACAACTCTGTTTGGCATTTAATGAGAGCTACTTATAGAAACCTATCTCAGGCCTAATCCCCAAAAGCTGCTTGTATCGAGAAACTTGACAGCTGCGACAACTCTGTCTGGCATTTAATGAGAGCTACTTAAAATATCTCATCTTAGGCCTAAGCCCCAACTCGATTTCTAGCATTTACAATCCGAGCACAGCCTTGGGACGTACATTACATTTATCTCAAGAACGGCATCAAATATCAATTGGAATGCCAATGTCTGCAACGCCCAGAGAAGGTCGTCCAAAACAAAAGCCAAGAGCCAAGTGTCGAGTGAAAGTTAAGCCGCAAAATGCGTATCAAAAGCAAATCAATTAGCTAATCTTAAGTAAATCTCATAACTTACAACAACAACGCGAAATGGCAACTGCAATCAGTTGACATTTATAGGTTATTACAAGGTAGCCAAGTGGCTGCGCAAGTGTTCGGCTCAATTCAAAGACAACTCAAAAACAAAACAAAAAAAACAACACAAAAAAAAAAAACTATTGAAAGGGCCACAGCAACAAAAACAAATCAATCAATTTCAGTCCCTTCGAAAAGTGTTGGTAAACAAAGCATGAATCACAATAATATTGTTTGTGGACAGTTAAAAATTTGGCAAAAGAATTGCCGGTTCCCATATTAGTCAAGAAATCGATGCCGGACGCAATACAAGCAAAATGAACGGCGAACAGAGCGGCAAGTGTTGGTAAACAAAAGTTTTGCAAACAATACTTCTTTTATTAAGTCATTTTTTAATAAACTTAATAGAAACATTTTTAGCTTGACGCACACACACAATTAAATCGTAGTCTAAATGAGTCTACAAATAACCTTATGAATAAAAAAGTGTTGGACAGCGCAACTTGTTTGCAAATAACTTCATGTTTTGTCTGTCCTTTAGTTAATTTAATAATTTATTAATCATACCGAAACCAATAATACAATATAATATTATACAATATTCCTTGTCTGTATGAAATTTAAGTGTTGGGAAATGCAACAACAAATTCAGCTAATCGGTGTTGTTAAAGGTTGTCTTCATTTAAATTAAAATGCTCCAATGAGTAAATAAACGCAAATTTGTATTAAATTAACAATTTTTGAACAGTGTTGAGTAACGAAAGGGTAGATTGAGTTGTATTGCACTATGAATATTTCCATTAACTCGAATATATACAGATATGTTTTACTACGATTTAAATAGAGGAAACATTTGCGAAAGCGAGTCACTTAAATTGCCCGTCTACTGAGGAGCACTCGAGTAAGTGTTGGAAAGCGATAATTTGACAAAATTAGTGTTGTCAATTTGAAAATTTTGTTTCTCACATGACCTCAAATCAATTATGAGACAAAACAGACGCATATGCCGCGCCCATATTGCCAACTCCTTTTGGCTAGTGTTGGGAAACAAAATAAAAGAATGCAATTCTGAGAATAAAATGTTAATCAAAATTGCTAATTGCAGTTCCCACATAATTTAAGACCGGTAAACCAAGCTCGACCCCAAGCTCGATTTCGATTCCGAAACTAAAATCGTTTGGTATGTCGCTTGGCAATTGCAATGCGTCCGAACCATTGAATTACAAATTGACACCAACAACATGTGAATGGCTCAATGAGCCTACATTAGCTTGATGTGGCCACATGAATGATAACACATTGAATATGACACATACACACACGCACAGAGCCAGCTGGCTAATGGCTAATGGAAAATTCATTGGCTCTAACAATTTGCAAACGCGCTAAGCGACTAAAATTAATATTATTAAAGTGCGCTCATTGCGCTACTGTTATTAAGGCTTGGGAACAGGTCCCAACACACAAATATAACCAGACTGGCCAGGCATATGAACAATTAGACAGAGACACCGACAGGCAGCTGACATCAAATGCATGCACAGCTAACACAAAATAAAGTTGTTTACTTAGCCAAGCCAAGACATAAGCAGCCGTGCAGTCATTTATCATCACAATATGTGTATGCGAAATTTTAATATGCTAGCGAGTTGACATTCCATTTGAAACCAAGCCGGGAATGCAAAAAATTTGTATACAAGTGTCCGAAACGATTGCCCAAGTCCAAACTGAACAAAACAGCAAGCTCTGACCGGTTGATAACTCCTACGATAGGCCTACAATGTACTGAATTCTAGCCAAAGCCCAGGCTGGAATGCTGCAATGTTGAACATGCTTAAGCGTATGCTTCAACAAAGTACCTCAAGCTGACGCTTGCTGTTCCACATAAAAAAGTTATTGATAAATTAAATTAAACCCCTTTTAAAGTCATAGTTATCGATATTAAGTTTATCGACTTGAACGAAATGCAAAACGATATCGATAAAGACAACTCATGCGAAGCTAAATACTCAAATCAATCGATGTCAGTTAAGCGAGGAATATTATCGATAAATGAGAGTACGCTTTACTGAAATAACATTTATTTATCGCATTCAACCAAAGGGGAATTGTAAACGATATGCCCAGCTAAAAATGACAGTGCTGTAAAACGATAGTCATCGATTTTGCTTAAGCATGTGCTATAAGATAGTTAAAGTCAACGCTTGTAGTCAATGCCCAGACTCTGAGCACACCTCAAATATTCCAAATCGAAAACTTTAATATTTCATTCTAAATCGATTCAGTAAAAGACTCTAGATCCAAGCCAATTCATAAAGTAGCTTGACTTAAGTGAGGAGAAGCACAACGATTGTTACTAATCGATTTCAGGGAAACAGGAGAAACTGTCCATAAATTTTAATAAATAAGAAACAATCATATTTATCAAGTTATCGATAGAGTCAGCCGATATGTCAAACTGCTGCTGTAAGCGACATTTATCGATTTCAAATAAATTTAAGGCATTATTGAATAAAAAGAGCATAAACTAGCGTGTTATATCTTTGGGAAATCTAAAATTCCAATACCGCCTGTCGCTTGCATTTACATACAGCTGCAATACGCCCCATTTTTTTTTTTTGTCGACTGTTAATGTTTACACAGGGTATTGGAAACCAGATTCGAGCATCGAGAGGTGTGAATTGCTTTAACAAACGACGACTAATGGCTTAACAAAATGCGGGTCTGCGACTTAATGTGCATTCCGGCGATATGCGAAACGGCAGGGTATTGACAATTTCGGTTAGTTGCCAACAACAATTGCAAAAAAACTGCAGAGCAACTCCTGCTGGAGGCAAACCCTAGTCAGAGCTAGTTAACTGGAATGGGGTAAATGCAATGCCTGAACTCTAATTGGAGTGATTAAAAAAGAGTTAACAAACGACAAGTTGTTGTTAAACAAAAACTTTGTTAGCTGCAACTCGTTGTTGTGGCAATGCGGGCGGGCACGTGGCGAACGCGGGGGGCAGGGGGCCATCGAGGAGGTCGATGCCACTTACAGAATTGGCCAAGACAAGTGGAGGCGATGTCGCACGCCCGCAACCGACAGCAACTGGTTATATGGCCACGTCATCCGGCGGCTTGTCAACTGGAGCGGAAACGCTGACTACGACAATGATGATGGTAATGATAAAGACAATAATAATGATGACAATAATGATGATGATAATGATGATGTATACATGATGCAGTTGCTCAAAATGTGGCTAATAGCATCGAAAAATTGCTAGCACTCGATTTATGTTGGGGGCCAGGAAAAGCTTGCAACAGTTGTTTTTGCTCATGAGCTAATCGTTTATTCATATCAATCATCTCTTGTCTGTCTGTCTGACTGACTGACTGACTGATTGATGGATCAACGCACAGCTCGAGTCGTCAGAGCTGGAATGTTGCATTTTGCACAGTGATTACAATTTGTGTTGCAACTGAACATTAGGCATATGCGAATTGATTGCCGACTTTTGTAAACAACTTTTGAATATTTCAGTCAAATTGTGATAATATTTCCCAGATTCGCATACAGATATTCAGGCTTGACTATCATTCACCTTATTTCGTATCCAATCAGAGTAAATTTTTTGCAGAGCTCTTTGTGAAGACTCGTTTGGGATTAGTTTCACAACTTTCGGCAAATCCACTTGCTTGCGTGGAAATGGGACTCACAGGTTGAAGAGTTAGCCCCTTAGTTTTTATTTGATCGAGATTTAAGATTTAAGGATTTGTTACCCAATTTTTATCAAGTGTAATGCAATTCATTTACAAGTCACAATTAAATGAACAAATGTTTTAACAACTCAGCTTTACGTCGAGAATGAGCGGAAAATGAGCGGAAAATCGAATGAAAATTTGATTGAATAATACCTTGCCCGGACAAAGTTGGGTAATATTGTAATCGTTTTTGCAACTTGGCTATCTTTTACAGGCATTCCGGCCACGCTGACCTACATCAATATGGATCACAGTTTGTCGGGCTCACCGGAGCTGATACCGTATCCGGATTGGCGCAGCAATACGGCCGGAGATTGCGCCAACAGCATTACGACAGCCTATCGCATCAAGGTGGACGAGTGCGGACGTCTCTGGGTGCTGGACACGGGCACTGTCGGCATTGGCAACACCACCACCAATCCCTGTCCGTATGCGGTGAACGTCTTTGATCTGACCACAAACACAAGAATCCGGCGCTACGTGCTGCGCGCCGAGGACACAAATCCGAATACGTTTATAGCAAACATTGCCGTGGACATTGGCAAGAGCTGCGATGATGCTGTTGCCTATTTCTCAGACGAACTGGGCTACGGCCTGATTGTCTATTCGTGGGAGCTGAACAAATCGTGGCGCTTCTCGGCCCACTCGTACTTCTTCCCAGATCCGCTGCGCGGCGACTACAACATTGCGGGCCTGAACTTCCAATGGGGCGAGGAGGGCATCTTTGGCATGGCCCTGTCGCCCATACGCTCCGATGGCTATCGCACTCTCTACTTCAGCCCGCTGGCCAGCCATCGCCAGTTTGCGGTCTCTACGCGTATATTGCGCGACGAGTCGCGCACCGAGGACAGCTACCATGATTTCATTGCCCTGGATGAGCGCGGCCCGAATGCCCATACCACGGCCCGTGTGATGAGCGACGACGGCATCGAGCTGTTCAATCTGATCGATCAGAATGCCGTCGGCTGCTGGCACTCATCGATGCCCTATACGCCGCAATTCCATGGCATTGTCGATCGCGACGATGTGGGTCTCGTTTTTCCGGCCGATGTCAAGATCGATGAGAACAAGAACGTTTGGGTACTGTCCGATCGTATGCCCGTCTTTTTGCTCTCCGATCTCGACTATAGCGATGTTAATTTCCGCATCTATACCGCGCCGCTCGGCGCTCTCATCGACAACACCGTCTGCGATCTGAGGAACAATGTCTATGGTCCCTCGAATTCGGTCAGTTCGCCCAAGCAGCCGCCACAGCCGCAGCTAGTTGGACCGCCAGCGACAGCTGGCTATAAGCCATATCGTCCGCCCCAGAAGCCGCAGCTATCGACCAGCTGGGTGCCATCGCCGCCCACACGCACCTATTTGCCGGCAGCCGCCGCAGGCGGCGCTGCACCCGGCCAGAGCATCTCCAGCGTCAGCGTCTCGACGGGCGTGGATGTGCCCAAGGCGTATGTGTTCAATCAGCACAACGGACTCAACTATGAGACGAGCGGACCGCATCTCTTCCCCACGCATCAGTCGGCCACGCAGGGGCGGGAGGCGCTCAAGAGCTATGTAAATGCCCGCCAATCCGGCTGGTGGCATCATCATCATTAGGTCAGAGGCGACTCGACGACTCGGCGACTTCCTCGACTAGCTCCTTATCACACCTTTCACTTTTAAGCAAACGATTTCCTTGTTTTTTTTTTTTTTGCAAATTATTTGTACATTAATTCTTGTCTGCTGTCGCTGTCAGCCTGTTGTCTTCTTCTTCGACAGCAATTTTAGCATTTTAAGCAATATAAATAAATTTTTTTTATAAATTTGAGTAAATAAACTTTTGCGCAAGTTTGGCTTTGGATCTTTTGAGCTTTGGTGAAAAAAGAGCTGAAAATGTCAGCGACATTTCGTAAATGCAGTTGCGGCACCTTGCCGCCAGATGTCGCTAGTTTAAAAAAAAAGTACAGTGTTGCCTCCTGATGACAAACTCGATGATAGCATGCGCGAAAATATGCTATTGAAATAACAAAAATATCATTTTGTCATGCAATTTGTGACGCATAAGAAAGGAACTTTCCCACAACATGAAGCATATATATTCTTGATCTATATCAGTAGACGACTCAATATAGCTTAGTCCGTATGTATCTTTCTCTCTCTCTCTCTCTCTCTCTCTCGCTCGATCTCCATCTTACTTTCAAACTTATCACTAAATATATAGCTGGTTATAGCAATAATAAGTCGTTAATCTAGTTCTTTTATGAAAGAACATGTTAGTTTTCAAAATATCTTAAGCAACCTAGGCATTTGCATGTGTTCCCATGCACTTTACCTCAGAGTTATATCTAATCGACATGCAAAACCTTAGTACGAAGCTTTATTTGAATAATGTCTAATATTTCCAAACAATAACCCCAAATTGGCAATCACGAGGGTCGCTAATCGTACGACTTTACTAATTTCTTCCACCAGTAATAATTACAGCGATTTGGTCGGAAAAAAGGCTTTCATGACAGTCCTAAGGCTCATGCCTGCAAGGATTTTTAATCATCGACATGCCATTTAGTATGCTGCAATAATATATTTGCGAAACACTTTCCCATTTGTAAAGCATGCTTTTTGCAGCAGGACGAAATATATTTTACTTTCGGATTTTAGCTAGAGAGATATTTAACTACTTTTTGATGATTAAAGGAAACATTTAAGCGTGATCAAAAATGTTCATGCCCTACGTTTAAGCTAATATTATTTGAAAGTCCATTTTCCAGGGTATTCCTGTAGTGTTAGTACCGCAAACAGCCGCTGGTGGGCGCCACCAGCGATCACAGCAAGTTTCATTGCATACTTTCAGGCAGTTCCAAGAAAGACGCAACAAATTTTTTTACTCATAAATTTTAAAGAAACTATACAAATATAGCTAAAATTCAGTGGAAGCCTATAAAATACAAACACTATCTGGCCTATATATATATATATATATATATATATATATTTTCTTTTTCTTGATTCATATGAATATGAATAGATGCATTCACGGGCTGCAGCATTCATTCAGTAAAAAACTTGTTTGACTGGCGGCCCATTCATTTGCATGCACCACGCCCGCTCGTAGAGGCTGCTTCATCTGAGACGCAGGCTGGTGCGAGAACGGAAAGGGGGGGGGGGTGAGGGGTTTACAAAAATGATGGCTGTGCCAAAATTCACACATAATTACAAGTGAGAAGCTGAGGCAGCAACAGCCAACAGGGAATTCGAGCTGGGCTGCTTTTCGGCCCGCTTAGAGACTTGATTTATGTACAGACTGGCGGGGCCTGGGCGGGCGTGCTGCTGCCGTTATGGGCGTGGCATACGGCCCGCTTGTGACTTTCGCGCCAGGCGAAAACAAAACTACGCCAAAAGCCGCAACAAGAAACAAACAAACAAGGCGAAAGCAACAGCAGCAGCAGCCGTTGACGGCCGGCATTTATTTACTTTTTGATTACGAATACGCGCATTACCCCCAGCCCCCCGGCCGCGGCTCAGGCCCCGGCACCTGGCGGTGGCTGCTGTGCGAAACACTTAACGCCAAAAGTGAGCAAAACAACACTTGCTCTATTAACGCGTCTGCCTCTGCCGGAGCAGAGGCCAGGGTCGGGGTCGAAGTCGGGCTCGGGCTCGGGGGCTGCCGTTTTGACCAGTTCGTGAAGTGAATCTGGCAGCGCGATTCGCGCGACTGTCTGAAAATTTATTGAAAAGCATTAAGAAGCCGCCGCACGTTAACGAGAAACGTACGCGGAATTGGACAGCCCCAGCCCCAGCCCCAGCCCCAGCCACAGTCATCCCAGCGACAGCGACAGAGTCCCTGCCCCTGTCCGAGCTAAGCACAACGCATACGTGTGGCTAATTTGCGGTTGCCCGAATGATGATTTACATAGGCAGCCGGCCAGGATCAGCACAAACCGAGTGAGATTCACCAGCAGACCCAAAAAAAAAAGAAGAAGAAGAAGAAGCAAACCGCACATGCAAATTATAGAAATTTCATCGTGGCGCTGGCAGAGCTTAAACAAATATTGAGATAGTCGTCCGATAACTGGCCAGGACTATCATTAGTTCAGCTGCAACGCATATTCAAATGCAATAAATCGCGAGCGCTTTTTAGTTTCCAAAACAAAAAAAAAAAAAAAAACAACATTTATATGTATATAAAAAAAAACGAATTATTTCTGGTCTGCCAAAAATGAAATACACTTAAAAATCTGTGAAGCGTTGTCCTTTCAAAGCAAGCTGATCGCAATCGTGGGTATTTATAGTACAGGAATATATATATGATATGATACAGGAATATAGAACATATAGCAGGCCGATGTGACTGTTGGATCAATGCTGGAATTCCTATGCAAACAAGATACTTTAGTCCACAATGGATTCAGAACTATATATAAACTTATTCCAATTGAGTTGAGATATTTCAGGGACAAATATCACAGCTATATATCCTACTATACGATATAGTTAAACGATATTGGTCAGACTTTGCAGAGTTTGTTAGCAAATGCCTTGCCATCATATATGTTATATATATCTTTCGATCATCGGTCAACTCAGATTGATGACAAGTTCAATTGAGCAAGCTTCGCTGAGAATAGTTGTTGAGACAGATAGAAATTTATAGTTAGAGATTAAGTCAATTCAGCTCTACACTTTGATCAAATATACAAAAAAGAAAGTCAAGTTAAATGCGTTACACACGCCGTGATTAAGTTCTTATGCTCGCTGCTAGAGTATTATAAATGCGCAAAAACGCTTTTCAGTTTCGGAATTCTGCAGGAAGGCGAACAGTAAAGTGAGAGAGAGAGAGAGAGAGAGAGAGAGAGAGAGAAAAAAAAGAAGAAACCAATTGCTAATTTAATGCTAGACGGCGTTAATATCAAGCTGCCATTTATGGCTTCCGTTTTGGGCCAGGCACTGGCAGGCGATGCATTTAACTGATGAGCCAGACTGCCAGCCGTATAGCTATATAGAAGAGTGACAGCGGTAAAAGGGGGGCAACTCTGTAAATAGAGCTACTTAATTGAAGGCGCCAACAAGCAGCGGGCGGTTTGTGGCGTTTTGGGGCGTGGCACTTGAGTGCAATTGCTGACCTGCTGTGCAGCTGTTGCCATGTTGCCAACAAGACGCACCGTCAGATGAGAGGAGACCAAAGCAAGTTCGCTGCTTAAGTCATTCGTTTGTTAAGTTCGTTGCTTAAGTCATTCGTTTCACCTGATCCCCAGAGCTGCTGAGCTCGCTGTTTTCAATTAAAAGCGACGCTAATTTTATCGAACAATGCAACAAATTTTATGCGCATTTAACAAACTCGTAATTGATTGTACAAAAGTGAAGGCGTGAAATGCCGCCAACAGGCAGCAGGCAGCAGGCAGCAGGTTGCCGCATGAAATTGAGTACTCGTTCGAGTACTTGCGAATAGCTCGCATTGTGGCGTCTTAGCCAGACGCTGTTGCGCACAAAAAGAAAGTGCAGCTTAATCGCTCAATTCACGCGGCCTGCGACAAACAGAAACCGACAAAAATGTTTTAAATATTTTCTTATTTTTTTTTTTTTTCGGGGCAGAGGGATTTTATTGGCTCAAGCTGAATTGGGGCGGGCAGGCGCAGGGGCTGGCCCGAGCGCAATTTAAATGGCCCAGCGCGATGCTGCGAAATTATCTTGATTGACATTTTATGTCTTTTTAATGAAAGCAACTTCAAAGGACACAAACACACAAAATTGTTCGCATCGCAAACGCATTCGCCCCGCGCACAGCCCACATTTGCCCCTCAGCGTGGTTGGTGGCAGGCGCATAAAAAATTGTAAATGTTGATAGCCGGACGGACGGACAGCCAGACGAATGGACGGAGAGTCAGTCAGAGAGAACAAGTGTAGCGTGTAGCCACACAAAGACCAAAACGAGATACAATTGTATCTTGCGCTATCTGCGGCCAGGTAGAGCTGACAACGCAGCTGTGCAACTAATGTACTTGTGTCCTGCCCCAGAGAGACAAGCGAGATGCACTCGGACAAGCTCGAATATACGAATACTCTCGCTAAGACGACTCAAATATACCACGTAAATAGTCCAAGGATTCGAGAAAGATTTAAAAGAAATTATCTATCGATGACCTTTGCATAATGATATGCTTGCTTAGTTTCTTACATTTTAACTAGAAATGTATTACGCTTCATTAAATAATTAAGAATGATTGCTTAAATATAGCCCAAAATTCAATTGTGAACCACTTTTATACTTTTCTTTTAATATCTTACTTTTAGCCAATCTCTGAACTACTCGTATTCTTTTTCACATAGCTCAAATATTTGATCATTAAATTCAATAAAATAATATTCAATAATATTAAAATATTACTTTAATAGTTACTGCGTTTTGAACTATTTCAAATTAATGTATTCTTCTCGTACCTTCAGTAAGTATTAAGAATCTTACAATATACTTTACTCGAAGAGCCTCTAATTGTAAGCCTGCATACAAAATTTCGGCACTGGCGCTTTGATAGTTTAGGAGCTATGGCTCTGAACCACTCATGAACCGGTTCACAGTATTGAAATATTGATAATGTTCATAAGCAGCATAACTAGGACATATTCATTGATTTAAATCAAACAAGCTTCAGCCCGCAGACGTTTATAGTTCTTTAACAAAAAAATTTAACAAAAAATCATTTTTCATTTACATGCGAACCGGTTCAAGGATGTGAAATGAAACAACATAAAAAAATGTTATCCTGTTAAGCCTTTAACTCAAATCGTAGAGCCACAAGCTGAGCTCTAGCTACCTCTGGCTAGTGTATATACCTTTTCTAACGCTCAGTGCACTGGGTATGGCAATATGCAACCAATCTAATCGCCCCGCCGCTGCATTGGCAAATGTCAAACGGCCGCAGTTTCAGTTTCAGTTCAGTTCAGTTATTCATTCATTCATTCATGAGAGAGAAAGAGTCGCTCGCTGGAGTCGGGCTCTGTTGTGGGCATTGCCGTTGCGAGCTCTCCATTGATAAAAACTCTTGAAAACGCTGCGTGCGAGCGATAAGTCGTGGCCAGTTGGCTCGGACTCGGATACGGATGCGAAGATCGCATTTGGGTACGACGGCGATCGGGTTCGAGTTTTGGCCTGGCGATATGACAAGACACGCGTGAAGAGCGATGAGAGTGGAGCGTCAAACGATTTTGTTATCGTTGTCGCCATAACCGTTGCATGGTTTAATTAAAAGGTTATTCGTGTATGTCGCCAGGCGGCTGGTCTCTAACCCGGATAACCATGTAGATAATGCCCATAAGCAGGCCGACCGAGTGAGCCGGAGAGACAGAGACAGAGACAAACACAGACAGACAGACAGACACACACTTTTGATTGAGTTGTTTAAATCGTTGTTGCTCTCTCACGGGCTGCGATTGTTGCTTATCTTAAAGACTTTTACCCTTTGTTACCCTTTTGAGCTCCCTAAACCCTTGCCGACCTTGACTGTGGGCTGCGACTGCGTCTGCTGTTGATCAAAACTGAAAGTTGGCCGCAAAGAAAAAAAGCCCAACGCTCATCATCAACGCTTTGGGGTCAGACCACAAAAATGTGCCCCCGTTCGGCGTCCGAACGCTGTCCACTCGTTGTTCCACTTGCCAGGTGAGAATTGACAAATTTCCATTTCGTCAATGTAATCAATAAACCAACTACAGCAGCAGCAACAACAACAACAACTCGTATATTTAAAACAAGTAAAAGTGATCTATTTGTGAGCGCACGACTCGAAGATATCCTGCACACAGCTATGCATACTAACTATTTTACTGATTCCTCCTCTCTGCTGCAAAATATACAAAATGTATTCTTCAGTAACTTTTCCAATCTCTGAACAATCGTTGTGTAGTTATGGGAACATAAACATGACATTCAAATTAATGCAGAGCCGAGGCTTTTAAAAAGCCGCTTTACTATCTTAATTTTCCGCGTAGCTCTTTAAGTCTCTGAGATATGGTAAGAGAAAGCAGGAGTGTGTTATCGATAATTATCAATTGTAAATCAAAATACGAGAATCACCTTTGAATTGCGAAAATAAGCAAATTATACTCTTGCATGGATTTCCATCCAATTGCGTGTTTATAGTTCCAATAATCGCCGAGATATATTTAAAGAAAACTGGTGTGCCACATCGATATTTATCGATCTTTGGCAAATGTGAAAATGTATCCAAAAATGGGATAATCTTGATTAGTGATGCTCTTGCTCTTCAAGCTATTCAGCATATTTGATTTTAAAGATATATATTAATATATATATGTTTAAAATCGATATTTATCGATTTAGTATTAGTATATAGTAAACATATAGTATTAAATGCTGAAGGCGGATGGTAAGTTTGTAATAAATTTGAACTCCATTTGACAAAGGAGAGTCAGCAATTAAATTCTAGTTATTAAATATATTCCTGACATCCATGAATTGCTTTAAATCGGTTCGCACTGATCATATTTAACTATATATATGTAAGGGGATCAAAAATGAATTACATGCCTGTTACACGCATGATATTATGATACCTCTTTAAAGCACAGGGTATAACAACAATTCGTACATTTAAAACAAGTGCAGGCAGGCAGGCTCTGATATAGAGCTCACACCTCGAAGCATGCCCAGTTGTCGTTGTTCCTGTTGCTGTTGCTGTTGTTGTTGTAGTTGGCATCAAGGCCGTTACTTGAAAACCGCTTTCAATTAAACTGGAGCACACTTTTGCCTGCGGTCGAATATAATTATGATCAAAGGAGATCATCATGAGGATCCCTTGCGGCTGCGCCCAGAGTGAAAATGAATTTCCAATGTGGCTCGCGGCTAAAATCGAATCGCATCGATTCGAATGGAAGCACTTGTGCTTCTGCCAGCCGCCGCTGGCAGCCACTTGCTCATCCCAACAACAACCATCAAAAAAAAAAAAATTAAAAAACAGGTAGTTACTCACTTTTACCCAGATCGAAGCAATCGAAGCGATCGTCCAATCGTCCAATTGCCACTGTCGCATCGCGTTTTAATATTGAAATTGAAACTCCTGATGGAAAGTTATGGCCCCAGCAGCATTTATGAGCCAATAATCAGGCATCTACTCCCCCCCCCCCCCCCCCCCCCCCCCCCAACCCTTTCCACGCTACTCACTGATGATGATGATGATGATGGTTGCAGATTATGGGGCCGCCATCTAGCCATTGATAACATACTCACCGCCAACCTATAGGCGGCCAATTAGCTGAAAAGCTAAAATCGAAAAGCCTAAAGAGGAAAAAAAGACAAAAAATGGGCCGCAACACATGAAAAATGCAGCAGCACAGGAAACATAAACGGAACGTGTCAATGAGCCTTTGAAATGCATATTACGATTTTGTTCAACAAAATAATTGACTTGACAGCTCGATGATCTTCGTAAAAAACTTGAAGTTATTCGAAATTGTGAATAGAGTTTCTATCGAGCTATGCTTGTCTTTCAACTAGACAGACCAGAAACTTGAAAGCGTGAATGCTTTAATATCTTGTGTCAATTCTACATTGATATTTTGATTTGTCAAAAGACTCAGAGCTCGGCAGTTCCCTAAACATAAGCAACACTTAGAGCTTAGCCAAGGAGAGAGTCGGGGCAGTCAGAGGAGAGAGTCTTTTTTTGATAATTATTAAAGTGGCTTTTGGGCAGTTTGCAAGCTCTCAGTCGGAACAGAAATCTACGCTCTAAGCTCGAATTAAGTTAAAGAAAGCGCATAAGAGGGATCAAATAATAATAATAATAATAATAAAAACCCATAAGAAAACACATATCTATAAAATTATTCAAAAATCCCATTAATAAAGCCAAGAAAGAACGGACTTTTGTCAGAGTCCGAATTGAAGTTGGCTTGAAATAAGCGCCAAGCTGCTGTTAGAGAATTTCTAGTTTCTTTTAATGCACACGCACACACACTTCAGCACGCCCTTTTCTCTTACCTCATGCCCATGGAAAAAGCTTTCTTTCTCTTCCCTTATGGCTATGGGAAATGCTTTCTTGATTAAGTTCGATTTTAATAACAATAGTACGGCTTGGAAAAAGCCTTTTCACAACCATTTTACCAAATTTTCAACATTTCTGTGGAGAAATTGGGCAAGCTGTTCACAAATGGAAATGAAAATAGAAATAGGAACACGGTGCATACTTGGAGAGAGAGAGAGAGCTCTTAGAATCGATAATTATCGAAATGATGTAAATGACAACAGTTATCGAGAGAAATTGACAAACTCTCACTTTCATTAAGCTGCAAATTTCAAGCCGAAACACGCAAACTTTGACTCAGCTTTATATAATTTTTAGATGTACTTTATGAAGGCGGCGCTGCCTTCTTCTGCCTCTAACAAAGCCTCATTATTCGCTTTCAATCGGTTGAGGGCATAAAAAAAATACGTTGCAGCAACTTTGTCGGGGCATCTAATAAATGCGGCAAAGCCGACAGCAATTGCACTCGCCTGTCCGCCTGTCCGGCTGTCCGGCTGTCCGGAGCCACTGTAAATCTGTCGTTCTGTCTGTGCTTGGGCTACTGTGCAGTACGCTAGCTTGGCCACTTCCACTTCCAGTTGCAATCTCAGTTAACAGCTGCAGTTGCAGTTGCAGTTGATGCTGCGTGTCGTGACCCGTCGCCTGGCGTTGTCTGCGGCTCTTGTAATGGATTTTCAGTTACGCGCGGATTGCGTGCGCCCAGCGCAGCCAATTCCAAACCCATGCCCAGGCCCAGGGTTTCAAAGGTTTTGTATTGGGGTTCGCGTGTCGCCGTTGGCAAAGGCAATGCCATTTTGGCTTTTGCTGAGAGCTGAAAGCTGGAAGCTGCAAGTTGGGCATCTGCAAGTCTCGGTTGTGCGCCGATTCACTTGCAGTTGGGCCAACAATTTGTTAACAATTAGCACGATTCAGCCCAGTGGCCCCTGTAACCCGCCTTCCCACCGCCCGCCAGGCTCCATTTTGGCATAGCAGCACTTGTTACTGGCCTTTTAAGGGGCGCACATTAAGAGCCGCATTCCATGCGACGACCGGCGGGAAACAACGCTGGTGGTCGCCCATTTTCATGTCCCATCTACATTTCGCATCATCGAGCCCTTGGTGCTTGCTTGGCTTTCATATCAATCATGCCGTCGTTTCCATATGCTAATGATGGCAATTAATCAATGAGAATCAGTTAAGACTCCAACGCTCTGCAACGCTCCGTGGCCGGCGCACGCAATCAGCTCATTGACTCGACTCGACTCGACACGACTCGACTCGACTCGACTCTCCTGCCCGACTGGCCGAGTCCTGGGCCAATTGTTGCTGCTGCTGCTGCTTCTAATGATGTGCTAAGCTGCAAATATTATAGCTCACCAAAAACAAAGAGAAGAAGAGTGCACTAATTGCACTTAGAGCCACATCTAATTACATGTGCTGAATTCTGGGCGAGGTGCGCGCAGCGGGCGGGCGGGCGGGCGGGCTGGCGGGCTGGGCTGGCTAACAAGACTTTGCGTGCACCTAAAATTATTTGCTATTTTGTTTTATTTTACTTTTTGGTCTAATTAACGCCCACCGACTGGGCCGCATTTTTCTAGGCCGAATGCACGTGGCAGCAGCGCGCCACAAAAAACCAGTTCCAGCGGCTGAGCTGAGCAGACCCGTCGCCAGACTCGTGGCCAGACTCGGGTTTTTGGGCCCATGCAAATAATAATAATATATAAGTTACTGTGTCAGCAACAGGTGAAATTGTCGCCGTGTGCCCCAAGACTGTTGCCCCCTTCCCCTGTACAGCTGCCAGCCACTGGGCAAGTCCAAGTCAATGTCAAAGTGTTGCCTGGCTTGTTGTTGCCTTACAGCAAAGTTAATTGCGCTGCACGCGCACGCCACAAGACGCAAGTCCCAGGGCTCGGGCCAAGACTCGTGTGACTCGCCATATCAAGTTTCCCCCGTGTCAACTTTGGAGCCCAGTCGCACAGTGCACCGAAAATAGATGCAAATGCAGCAAAAATTACAACTCAAATGAGTTGAACTTTTTATTGCTCTGTTCATATATACAAAAAATACAGATAGATGAGGCGAGAAACTTCTCTTCTAGTATGAAATTGAAGCAAATTTTAGCTAACAATCGATATCAAGTTAAATCTATCGATAGGTAACAGAGAGAACGATGTCTTTGAAGTGCGAGCTCTCGAGCTATCGGCGTTTAAGCTACATTGTAAAATCGAAAAACGTATTAAGAATTTGTGCAATAACGAGCCAATTAAGATATCGAATAATCCTAGAGCTACCATAGATCCCGTGTTCCTATAGATAGGTATACAAATTACGACTTTATGGGAAAGCTAGATACCATATTTTCCGAGCTAGAGCTCTTACAGTTTCTGAGTTCCTTCAGAGTAAAAGTGATTGTAAATTATATATATGTATTATATTCCTTACTCGACTACTTGGAAGTTCTAATTTTCCAGCTAAATTTATAAGGCTTTCTTTTAACCATAATCATCAATAAATTGACTTAACTTTTGGCCTTCGCTTGAGAAATATCTACAATCAAGAATATTGGAATAAGATTCGAACTAGCTTCATTTATGCTCAGTTGCCTGAAAAAAAGAGCCCTACGGATTAGTGGATCACTTCTAGATTCAAGGCGTCCCCAGGCATTGATAAGTTCGTTAATGTTAATTTCATCGCAGTGCGCATGCATTTCGCACCACTGTGCGACTGTGGCTGCCACCGTCGTCGTCGTCGTCGTCGTTGTGGTTGTCATTAGTCCGCTGCACTTGCTGTTGTAATTGTGACAGGAGCAACGAGCACGGTTCGCCAAAAGGGCGGCGTGACGGGGTGACGGGTTGGCCTCTGGCAGGGCCACTGACAAGCGCGGAGAGGGCGAATGTAAACCGGGGCAGTGGAGGGGGAGGGCCAGCCGTGATCGTGAGTGCCAGAAGCTGATTTCAGCGCGGCTACCGATAAGCGGCAGCGGCAGCGGCGACTGCGCGACTGACAGACGCGTTGATTGGTTTTGCTTGCTAAAAGAAGGGATGCGGAGAAGGGGGTGGGGTAGGGGGCACGGAGTGAAGGGGGTGGGAAAGACGGGGGGATAGCTGGTATAGAGACATGTAAATTGCATGCAAGCTTTGCGTAAAAACTGGTACAATTTTGGGTGCCTTTTTGTTTTTATTTTATTTTTTTTTTTTTTATGTTGTGCACATTTTTCAGTTGTTGTTGTCGGCTCTGCTTCTTCTCCTTTGTTGTTGTTGTTGTTGTTGTTGATTATATTTTGTTGATAGTCACAGCGGCCACGCCCCGCCCCAGGCAGTGCGCCCTGCGCCCTTGTTTGTAGCTGAATTTGACAACTTTTTGCATAATTACAGTGCCACAAGCGGCCCGCGCCCTGCCAAGAGCGACCCTTGTCGAAGAGTGGAAGTAGGGGCGAGGGGGCAAGCGGTAAGCAGTCGAGCCGCTTCTTTGGCTGGCTGCTTGATTGGGCTTTGAGGGCCATTCATAAATTTGGCAGCACCAAGTCATAAATTTCCTATCGATATATATTGCGATATATCGATAACGATTTAGGCCCCAAAAAGGTGTTGGCCATACAATCACACGCCTTTGACAGCGAGCAGTAGAGGAGTGGAAGAGGGGGGGGGGGGGGGGGGGGGAGGGTCGCACATTGATTTAATGCAACGCGAAATAACAAATTGTTATGTTTTGTTGTTGTTGTTGTTGTTGTTGTTGCAGCAACATTGCCCCGCAATTAATCAAAGTTCTCGCATTACAATTAATCAAAATGAATTTCGCACTGGCCATGAATGTGGCCCCTGGCTGGAGGCCGCTGGCCATAAATATCGGCGCGAATGTGGCCAAATAGAATTGACGGCGGCGTCAAAATGCGCACCTTAGAAGTCACAACAGCCGCTGACAGCCGCACATAAATCAGTTGAGGCCAACAACGAACAACGAGCAAGCTCTGCGCCAAAGGAGACCATTCCGAGTGGGTGTCAGCGTTTGGGCATTTGGCTTCTGGGCGCGGCATTTGCGCTTTTATGTGCACATCAGGCGGCAATTTGATGGCCATGAACAATTGACAGCCGGTGTCAAACATTTCATGATCGAATTGAGAGCAGCAAACCAAATAAAGAGAGAGAGAGAGAGAGAGAGAGAGAGTAGGGGCAGGGTGGACAGGAGAAGCAAGAAAACTATGACGCAAGCATAAGCATCAAAGTATTCTATGATATTTATACAAGCATATTCCATGCATTTAACTGGCAGTTAATTTAACAGGCAGATTTCGAACTTTGTAAGAACCTAGGCTGACAAAGACTTAAACTCGTCTTCACAGGTGACTTGGCTTTATGAATGCGTCTGTCTTACAACCTAAAAAAGCGAGGGTGCTCTAGTTCCTGAAATCGATAACTTTGCCCGTTTCCAAGCAATCGATAGAAATAGATGTCCACTTTTTTGTGCAAAACTCTTAGGTTTTAAGAGCTCGTTTAGTACATTTAGAGTAGGTACCTTTTAGCTTTTAGTTAACCCCGAATCCCATCCCTACCCTTACTAGCGCTGCATTTGGTTTTGGTAGAAGAATGTTCATGGTATCCCCAATTCAGGCAACTCCGACTAGAGCACTTAACCCAACCAAGACTTGTAGCCAGCCTAACATATACTCCATAACAGTTTAAATGACTCTCAAGTCTTTCACTTTCTCAGAGTTAGAGCTTTGCGAGATTTCAGTTCAATCAACTTGATTGATTCAACTCATTTCATTAAAAATTCCAGCAATGATCTTCTCTTTACACCAATTGATTAACTTTAAATTATTTGCCTGATGTTCTTATAGAACTTCAAAAAAAGGTCGCTCAGCAACTGGAGTAATATGAAATATAAATATATATATTATTTATTTCTGGTAAATTTAATTATTAGTTTAAAAAACCCACGAAATTGTCATCTAACGATAACTTGCATTTAAATATGAGTATATTTATGATTTAATGCACGTATTTTTTGTAGTTTTTGCAATCAAATTTAGTTCAGATTTCGAGCACATTTTCGTGGTCAACAATTATGAGCTCCAAAGCAGGCAGCTCTTCAGTTAAAACAAAAAAAAACAAAAACCAAAAACTTTCGCTTGCGCAGCAAAACTCGAGATGACACAGT
The DNA here is from genome assembly GCF_030788295.1 of Drosophila virilis. Lineage (NCBI taxonomy): Eukaryota > Metazoa > Arthropoda > Insecta > Diptera > Drosophilidae > Drosophila > Drosophila virilis. The sequence continues at coordinate 1,420,102 of NC_091543.1, forward strand.
CGAAATGTGATGAACATAAAACTTATGCAAAGTGCAGCGCCTGTAATGAAAGCAACAACAACAACAACAACAACAACAGCAGCAACAATAAGGGTAAAATCTACAACAAATACCTGGAAGCTCGACCTTGGCTTGGGGCGCGTCAAAAATCGTAACGCCAAGTGTCTGAAAGTTGGCGGAAAAAAAAAGAAAAAAAAAGGGAAGCCAACAACAAAGTGGAACTGCGAATATTCGAATGATCGTCGCGCGTCTGGCCGAAAAGGAGTTCCAGGAGCCGCTTGCAGAAGTGTGCGAAAACACCAACAAAAAAAAAAATAAAGATGGAAAAAAAAAATGAAATAATATTAATAAAAAAACAAAAAAAAAAAAAACAAAAAAGGCAGCGAAATGATGATGCGATGTCAAGTTATTGACAGGCCCAAGTCGATATTAATGACGACTTCATTCGCGGCAATATCGCGCCAGTTGCTGCCAGTTGTTGTGAATGCATTTTGGATTCATATGCGATTCGTTTGGGTAGTATTCGTTGCGATTCGTTTCGATTCGTTTCGTTTTGTTGCTGGCCGTGTCTTACTAGCAATTATTACGAGCGCGTTGCGGCAAATATTATTCAACTAGTTAGGCGCGATCCGCGGCGTTCAGACTGGCGGCTCAATTATCCGCCAAAGGCTGAGGCCCCCCTTCCTCACTTCTGCACGCTCCACGGCCCCGCCTGTTCAGCAGTGTTTTCCAGGTCGCAGTCCCATATTTAAGCCAACATGTCAACATAATTTATATTAAATTTTTGTGTCAGATAATGATAGCGCCTGCTGCCGATCGCTAAATATATCTGCATGCTGACTTGCTGCCCTGCCGCATGTTGTTTTCGACCTGTCTCCATCTCAGTCTCACCTCAGCCGCAAAAGACTTAAGGCCCCACAATACAACAACAACAACAACAACAACAACAACAACAACAACAACAAAAGAAGGCTTTGGCATCGGTGGCGGCATCCACAGTTGTTGATTATGTACCCTCAGCGTTGGATGCAACAGCTATGTGAGCTGCTTTGTCGCAGTTGATTGAGTTAGTTTTTCATCGAAATACTGATATATCTGATTGTAACTCAGAAATGCGCTACGTTTTTACCATGTTTAAGCTGTTTATCTAAAGAAAGGCTAGCCTGGAGCTAGAATCCCAAATTTCAGAAGCGAAACTGCCAAATTTCTCGAGTAAATCGAGGATCAACTGGGTTGTGATATATGTTTAGATTAATTCTGCATAAGAATTACCACAGAGGAGACCTGGAATTCTTTTCTACCGTCCAACTAAATCTTCCCCCATATCAAATGTTAGTCATACGAATATGTTCCGAAACAGCCAAGTAAGTTTTCTATTAATATCGATTTGTTTGTTTCACTACAAAACTGCGAACCGGTTCAGTGAATTATAAAATATGAAAGTCTTTTGCTTCAGCTCTACTTTTCTAACAAATCACAATGTGTGTTAAATTTAATCTTATGTAAAACAAATATTAGTTTTCTACTACCTCTTTTTGTTGTAGCTCCGCAAAATGTCTGAACTGGTTCATTTGGCTCATTGACGAGTTATAATAGTTCGTGTAAGATTCAGCTATGGAAGAGTTAGGAAGAGTTAGAGCTTTCAAATAAGAATTACATTGAACTAAAAATCAACCCAATGTACACAAAATTGGATTCATGTCAGAGTTATTTTCTGAAGTCTGAGTCTGAACTACTATAGAACTAGTTCATATGTGCTTAAATTTTATATATTCTATAAAAATATACAATTTATACAACATTTGTATGAAACCTTAAATAAAACTAAAGTGGAAAACATTTAGTATCGTGTGATTGGAATTCGTATTTTTTGACTCTGAACCGCTTTTGAGCTGGTTCTTATGAGCTAAAACTACAGTTATGGAGTGTGTAGAGCACTCTGCTGTTTAAGGCCTCAATATATTTGCTCAAAATCAAACTATTTGCAGAGCATTCGATTGTCGGTTATGCCCGGCGAACCGTTATTGTGGCCTGTTCAGGCGGCATTAAGCGTGCCGAAACGCAAAGCGAACCGGGCCGCGGTTAACGTTCGAATGGAACGCGAAACGTTAAAAATAATTCACAATTTATATATAGGAACGATGCGAGCGACGAGCACGCAAACTGTGGGGCAGAAAAGAGAAGATAAAGAAGACATTGAAGATGAAGAAGACAAAAACAAAACAAAATATATAATGCACAAAAAATGGAGATCCCTTCACCCCAGAGCGAATTTCTATTGCATCAACATAAATGCCACGGATCGAGAATCGAATCAGTGCAAAGTAATTCGCAAATCAGTTCTGGGTCAGCTTCGGGTCAGCTCTGGCTAGCTGAACATCTGGACCTGGACCTGGACCTGAACATGGTTCCTGGCCCATGCAATGCTATGCAATCTCCCGCTGCTGCTGTCGCTGCTGCTGCTGCTGCTGCTGCTGCTGCTGCTGCAACGAAGTGTTAAATGAGGCACAGCGTGCGGCTGGGCCGGTCCATTGGGCCATTGAGGCTGAGGCTGAGGCTAAGGCTGAGGCCGAGGCTGTGGCTGAGGCTAAGGTGTCCAATGTCAAACGCTTTGACACGGTTTTGTGCCGGCGGGCAACCAGCAGAGCCGCACCGGGCATAAAGGATCAGCGCTAACAATTGGGCTAAATGCTATCGAGTACGTTCCGGGACGCTGTCCTTGTGACAACGGGTGCCCCAGACGTTGTCCATAAAGGACAACCTGGCATTAGAAGTGTTAATGGTCAACTGCAACCGGTCAGACCTTGAGAGCTGCACGATACTCTGACCAAATGTATAGGGGCCCAACTCTAGGATATCTTAAAGCAGCAGGGGGGGAATGGGGGGATGATGGGTAGGGGGGGGGGGGGGGGGGGCAGCCAACAACTGCTCCAAAGTGCGGGCACACGAACAAGCGAGCAACCGGTTCGCGGCCGGCACGCGACAGCAACAGAGGCAGAGAAAGAGAGTGAGAAAGAGAGAAAGAGGGAGAAGGAAATAAAGAGAGAGAGAGAGAGAGAGCGACAGCCAGTCAATGGACACAGACATATAATCAAAGGCAGCTGCTCCAAAAACCAAAAAACAAAAAAAAGAAACTGCAAAAAAAACTCTTCCCAGTCTGGCAGAGGAAAATGCTCAAGACTCTTCCCAGCTCAGCAGAGCGGCAGAGAGAGAGAGAGAGAGAGAGAGAAAGAGAGCGAGCGATTGAGTGAGAGAGAAATTGAGCGAGTGAGTGAAACTCTCGAGTGAGTGCAGCCCCCCGTCATCTTTTTGAGTGAATGATCCTTGAGCGGATGCTGCTCGCTGGTTGGCTGCGCGTTTGCACCTTTTGTCTGGAACACAGGTAGCTGCTGCTGCTGCTGCAACGGCAGGTGAGAATTGTGGCTACGATGCGCCCTATAAATAGCGCGCACGGCGCAGGGAAGGGCATCAGAACAGCGACAGCGCTCGCAGGGCCAAGTCCAAGTCCAGAATAATTCCAAAACAAACTAAACCAAAAAAGTAAAAGAACAATTTTCAACTACAAAAAATGGCACTGGGCAGCGAGAATCAAAGCCGTAGTCTCTATCGTCTGGCGCCCTATGCCAAGCCGAGCAGCAACAACTATCTGCAGCAGCAGCAACAGTTGCTGCTATCGGAGCAACAACAGCCGATGCTGCTGGGCGGGCCATCGGTGGTGCGTCGCAATGCACGGGAACGCAATCGCGTCAAGCAGGTGAACAATGGCTTCAGCCAGCTGCGACAGCATATACCCGTTGCGATCATTGCGGATCTGAGTAATGGCAGGCGCGGCATTGGACCCGGCGCCAACAAGAAGCTCAGCAAGGTGAGCACATTGCGCATGGCCGTCGAGTATATAAGGCGGCTGCAGCGACTCATCGACGACAACGATCAGCAGCAGCAACAGCAGCAGCAGCAACAGTTGCTGTCGCCGCAACAGCAGCTGGCACAGCAGCAACAGTTCAGCTACCAGCAGCAACAGTTGCAACAGCAGCAACAGCAATTCTATGCACTGCAACAGCAACTGCAGCTCATCTCGCCCGGCGGCAGCAGCTGCAGCTCCAACGCCTCCAACGACTCGAACGCCTCCAACTCCAGCAGCAGCAACTATTATGCGACGCAGCCAACCGAACTGAAGCTGGAGTCGAGCGGCGGCAGCTATGAAGATTATCCCAACAATTCGTGCAGCTCCGGCGCCGAGGATGACGACATACTCGACTACATCTCCCTGTGGCAGGACGACATCTGAGTGCAGTCCCCAAGCCAATCCAACCCAACCGAAACCAATTCCAGGGCAGCCAACTAGTCAGACCCAAACGCAACACACGCCTGGCCTCAAAGTATTACCTCAGCAAAAAGAAAGTATTTATTCTAGTTTAAGCGCATTTTTTTTCTACTCTCGTAATCCTATTATTTTTTTTTTGTACAAATTAGTTTTAAGAGCGCTGAATGTGCCTGCTTTTTATATAGTTTATAAGACTGCCTAAATCTAAGAACTAGCTAAGAACATGGAAGACAATTACTTTTAAACAACTTTTTTTTTTTAACAAAAAAAAAAACAATAAAACATGGAGGACACTAAACTGATAAATATAGTCAAAACTAATTTTAAAAACAAATCAACAAACATATTTTATTATTGGAAGAAAACGAAAATGGGAATTGCGACAAGAAGAAGATGGGAAGGGGAGCATCGATTGAATGAAAAATATAAAACAGAATAAGTTGAGAATTTGAGAAGAATATGTCTACAATTGAAGATTAAACAGAAGAATTTCTGTCTGTTGCATTTTGAGTGCATTTTGACTTATTCAAAAATATATACTTAACCGTAAGTAAGGTAACGTTGTCTTCGGCACC